>NC_066581.1:56772198-56999698 GCF_024323335.1 Lathyrus oleraceus | reverse complement strand
GAGTAGTATTTTTAAATTAGTAATTCCTCCAAAAAGGATTTTTAAAACCAAACGAAGTGCTGAATTTTATCTGAGTCCCGAATGTACCCGGAAATTACATTCCGATCTCCGTTTAATTTAATTCTCAAAATAGTTATTTTAGATCCGTTCTCAAACAAAAAATTCCCGATAGGCTTAGATTTACAAAGCGACAATAGATTACAGTAGGTTGACATTGGTCTCTGTGGATGGCATTTTTATACTATAACTGATTTCCCAGTGCACTTGTGGTTAACACACATCAACAACTGAGGGGTCGCTTGTTTGGTCTACTTGTACTCGAAGTTATCAAATGGCTGTAGGTGGAAGACGAAGCAGGTCATAAGCAACATCACACTACTGATAGTAATATTTATTGACATTTTAATCTTTATGTGTCATTTTTATTTCATCTTTACAATGTTATTACTTATGATTTGTGCGTTGCAAACTTTTCAGGCTTGAATCCTTCAGCACTTAACGTGCATCTCCAGCTGGGTCAGCGTACCAACTTACACTGAGGATATGCCGCATGCTACTGCCTTTTCTCCGCTCAAAAGGAACCAAGCGACAAAGTCGTTCGAAGTATATCTTGACCGCTTAGTTGCCGAGGATATTCATTTTAACAACTATGTCGATCACGGTGAAACACAAATATTTACGAGATAATGGTATACTCTGGATGGTTGTCCTGCGAATCACGTCTCACTACTTCTGCCCGAGTGTGTCATGCAACATTTCGGCTACACTCAGACCATTCCCAGACATCCTGTTGTCCCCGCTCCTCCTTCTTTGACACGTAGACAGATGGATGACATGTTTGATGATTATGAGAGTCATCTGGTATCGGAAGAGGAACGAAGTACGTGAGCGACTAGAGCTATGTCGACGGGTATATCAGGTGGTTCTTCAGGGTGTTGCATTTGTATATGGTGCATGCTACTCCAGAAGATCCACCTAGGCCAACTCATCAGAAGATACTATAGGAGGGGCATGCACAATTAAATCATGTTGAGGATGTATTGCCTAGATGTCATCGCATAATGGAGATTATGCAGACAGATAATGACAAAGGTATCTTCCCTGATGGGTCTGATGTGAGGCGGATCCTAGATGTCATCATGACGAAGTTACGTGGGGCATTGATGTACCGGAGATAACGTCGGAGGACGGGGAGATTTATGCACGAGGAGGCAGAGGATCAAGAGGGGCTAGAGGAGGTAGGTGAGATATAGTCCAACATACACAGTAATGCACTAGTATATAGTACTTGTACTATGAATTGTATTTTATTTTCACTTCAGACTTCTTTATCATTGTATTCGACTTTATTTATATATGACATTTGGACCATCTAGTTTATATACGTCATTTTTTGCATATGGATTATATGGTTTATATGGATTGTACGGTTTGAATCTTCATCTGAATACACATAAACAAAATAAAATATGTATTATTTTATTCTGATAGGTTACAAAGATATATCTCCGTAAAATAAACAGAGATGCATCTTCAAAATATTTTAACGTTAATTGAGAATTGGGTGCATTCAAAGACACATCTTCAGAATCTGAGAGCATTTAAATATTTTCATGTGGTACTTAAGAAACATATATGTTTCATTAAGAAATTCCCTTAAAAAATAAATTATTTTGTAAGACCTAAAGCTTTCTTTTGGGCCGTTTGGCCTTTGGACCGACCCTTCTCTGTTGAGATTTGTGGCATCGTCTAGGATACTTAGTTGTACCTTTTTAGTTCAATGTGATTTCTTTAGTAACTTGTAAGTATGGAATGCACCTAAGAGTGAAGGGGGGGGGGGTGAATTATGTACTTTAATTTTTTTTTCCAATTTTAGACTTGGATGTGATTATTTTTCCGATTGAATATTAAGATATGAATGCGGTAAAGTGCAGAAAAATAAAGAACACAACGATGTATCCTGGTTCCCCTTACAATCTGAGGATACTCCAATCCTCTTATGCAGAAAGAGATTTTACTATCTTGTTTGGACTTTGTACCCGAAACCCTAGCTTCTATACATAAGATCCTAAACACATGAATAAGGACAATACCCTTATGATAGAAACCAAGTGACTTAAGAGAACAATCATCCCTTAATCACTCTCTTGCTTCCAACAATTCTGGACAACAAGAATTCAAACACAATTCTGAATTTTACAAGAGTTTATGAAGTAAAGAATAATATATCAATCACTTGGATTGATCTTCTCTTTTAAGTAAACAATCCTCTTTATGAAACACAAGTGCTCAAGTATGTATATGGATGAAACTATATGAATATGCACTAAAAATCATGTGCAAGAGTTTCACCAAAAATTTATGTTTAAGAACACTTTAGAGATTTGAAAAATAAAGAGACAAAGTGTTTTAATTGTTTGTAAAAGAGGTTGGTTTTAAAATATTAAATATAAGGTTAAATAGTGTCTTAATACCTTTCTAAAAGGATGTAATTATTTGAATGATTCCATGAAAAGTTACACCTTTAAAGATTTCGTTTGCTACAAAAAATGAATGAAACATTGCCACTGCATCAGTGGTAACCAGTTACCTAAAAGGGTGTAACCGATTACACCTAAAGCGATGCTAAAAAAATTAAAAAATAAACCAGTGTAACTGGTTACATGAAAAATGGTAACTGGTTACCACAGCCAAAAATTGCCACAGGACGTAGCGTTGCAGGTATGTAACCGGTTACATGAAAATATGGTAATCGGTTACCTTAGCTGGAAGTTGAAAAATAACTTAAATAAATAGTATGAGAGCCATTGTTGATGCATAAAAAATGTTTAATGACTTATGGTATGAATGAAATATATGACTTGAGCACTTGACAATATCATAGTGGGGTTGAGAGCTTATACCTTAATAATTCATGATCAATCCAATTATACAATCCAAGACTTGATCTTTATCATATGAAAGTTGACTTGAACTTCTTTGTTAGTCTTGAACCATTTCTTTTTGTCACACACATCTTCTTGTAGATTTGTCTTCATCAAAACAATTCTTTGAGAAGTGTTTATCTTCACATTCTCCCCCTTTTTGATGATGACAACCTTTTAAAAAATTGATGCAATTTACTTTCTCAAATAATGTATCTCCCCCCTGATCAATGCTCCCCATTGATCCATGTTTGAGAGAATTGGAAACTTTATACTTTCTGTAAATTGGATGAGATATATACATACAACAACATAGAATATTATCCCCCTTTGTCATTACCAAAAAGGATGGGAAAAGACTAAATAAATTTACACATACAATAACATATCAACTAATAAAACATTATAGCATTACCACAAAGTCACATTTGCAATCACATTAATTGAACACCATACTAGAGAAAGACTTAAACTTAACATAACATGAAACCATAAGAACTTAAACTAAATAGTAAATAACATTGTTTTCAAACAAACTTAAGGAAACATAAACAAGCACATGATTAAAACAAAGACAACTTAGTCACTTCCATCCATTTCCACTTCTTCCTCCGCATTCTTTTCCAACTGCATCTCAGTGTCTCCAATTTGAGAATAGTTGGAGTGTTTAGGCACCAAAATGTAGGCAATGATAAAATGTAACATTCTATCACTAACCGTTAAATTACTCGTAGAAAAGATAAACCGAGAAGAGGATGGATTTTACTTACTCAGTATTTCTTCCTAGGTCATTCTTGAAATGCTAATATAGTAGTCCATCTTATTATACTTAGACCATTCTGGAACATAGCCATGCATAATTTTCTATCCTTCAAATGGAATATTCAGACATTTTCCAAGATCCTCTAGGGACAATACTATCTCAGTGTTATTAACTCTAGATGTTAGAACATAGTCAGGAGCAATAGAGAAATTATCAAAAAAATCTTTAACCAAGTTTGGATATACAGATCCATTATCAGAAATCAAATCCTCCACACCCTGAACATTTAGAATTTCATGGAAATTAAAGCTATAGGACGGAAACGATGTTAGGTTACCATATTTGGGTGGCATGAATGGTCTATCAGATTGTTGAGCAGAGCTTCCTTCATCAACTCTGAGTTTAACTCTGTTTTGTTTGGGAGGTGCCATTGAAGGAGCTTTGAGAAGGTGAAGTTTTAGGGTTGAAGAGAGGGAATTTTGAAATTAACTATGTTGGTAATGGACGAGTTCTGATTTGGGAGAGAAAAGATGGGAGGTTTTAATGGATTATGAGTGGGGTTTGAATAGGTTAATTGAAATGTTTTGGTATTGATGAAAATTTATTGGAAACGGTAAAGAGTAGGTGAAGGAGTAGAGGTGTAGTGTAAAGAGATACTGAGTTCCAATGCAAAGTGGATGGAGAAAGTAAATAAGCTTTAACCAAAAAGTGATATTAAAAAAACACTTATTTTTGAAAATAGTGCTGCTATAACCAGTTACATAAAAAATGGGTAACCGATTACAATCACGTAACCATACTTGTATGCGTAAAATATGAGATGGTAACTGGTTACAAAAATACTATGTAACCGATTACATGCTGAAAACAAACAGAACTAGTGACTGGAACATCATGCATGGAAAATAGTAAAAGTAGCAATTAGACATGTTAATATACATCATAAGGCATCATTGTATCATGTATATATGTCAAATAAGATTTGATAATAACATAAAAAGTTAATTTTATCAAAACTTATATATATTTCACATAAAAAATATGAATAAAAAATAGATATGAAAGATTTGTATGTACCTTCAAATTAAGAAAATAAGAATCATACGTCAATCTCATCTAAAATGTCGTGTTCCCTTCGAATTTTGTAGAATGGTTCTTTTGTAAGCGATTTTGTGAATATATCCGCGAGTTGATTATGAGTGTCTAAGAAAGTAACTTCAACATCACCTTTAAGCATACGATCATAGAGAAAATGATGTCGAATGTCGATATGTTTTATCCTTGAGTGCATAACTGGATTTTTGGTTATGTTTATGGCACTTGTATTGTCACATCTAAAGGAATGCATCCAAGATTGAGTCCATCGTCACTTAATTGTTGCTTGAGCCAAAGAATTTGAGCACAAAAATTTCCTACCGCAATATATTCCGCTTCGGCCGTGCTAAGTGTGACATAAGCTTGTTTCTTGCAAGACCATGATACTAGTGCATTTCCTAGTATGTGATAAGTACCCATTGTGCTTTTGCTATCAGTTTTATAACTTGCATAATCCGAGTCAGAAAATCCAACTAAATCACATATACTACCTTTTGGATACCATATGCCAACATTCATTGTTCCTTTGAGATACTTCATGATTCTCTTTACGGCGGTGAGATGTGATTCCTTAGAATTTGCTTGAAATCAAGCACAAAGACAAACACTAAACATTATGTCAAGATGACTTGTCGTCAAGTATAATAATGAACCGATCATACCTTGATACTTTGTAATATCTATCGCCACACCGGATTCATCTTGATTAACATAAGTTATGGATCCCATTGGAGTAAACATTGCTTTTCCATTATCCATGTCGAATCTTTTCAATAATTCTTTGCAATACTTGGATTGGTTGATGAATATGACATTCTTTAGTTTCTTAATTTGTAGTCCAAGAAAGTATTTCATCTTACCCATCATGGACATCTCGAATTCTCCTTGCATCATCAATGAAAACTTTTCACAAAGTTCTTTGTTTGTTGATCCGAATATGATGTTGTCAACATAGACTTGAACCAATAAAGGGTTACCTTTTATTTTATTAAGAAACAAGGTCTTGTCAACTTTACCTTTTTAAAACCCTTTGTCACAAAGAAATTTGCTAAGACGATCATACCATGCTCTTGGTTCTTTCTTTAATCCATAAAGAGATTTCTTCATTTTGAAGACATGTGAAGGTTTCTTGAAGTCTTCAAAACCCAGAGGTTGTTTGACATATACTTCTTCAATAATGTAGCCATTCAAGAAGGCGCTATTGACGTCCATTTGGTATAACTGAAAATTTATTGAACATACATACGCAAGTAATAAACGAATAGCTTCTAACCTTGCAACTGGAGCGAATGTTTCTTCAAAGTCGATCCCTTCTTCTTGATTGTATCCTTGAGTAACCAATCTTGCTTTATTTCGAACAATTATACCTTTCCCATCAAGCTTGTTTTTAAACACCCATCTAGTGCCTATGATGTATTTACCATTTGGCCTAGGGATAAGTTCCCAAACTTGATTCCTTTTAAATTGGTATAACTCTTCTTGCATTGCAAGTATCCATTGATCATCTTCTAAGGCTTCATCAATCTTGGAAGGTTTGATTTGTGAGACAAACACCATATTCAAGCATGCATCTTTAAGATTTAATCTTGTTGCAACGCCTTGACTTATATCACCAATGACTTTATCAATTGGATAATCCCGATGAGTTCTCCATTCCTCAGTTAGATCATTAACTTGTTGAGTTGGTTTTTCTGGGTGTTCCGGTTGATTATCATTGTTGATATTGGAAGAATCGTCCTTAGGAGCTTCTAAAATATCATTATCATCATCACACAAAACAATATCCTCTTTAGAGGCGTTAGTTTCATCAAAGGAAACATGCATATATTTTTCAATAGTTAAATTTCTTTTATTATATAACCTATATGCTTTACTAGAGAGAGAATAACCCAGGAAAATACCTTCATCGGATTTTTCATCAAACTTACCGAGATTATCTTTGTCGTTATTTAAGACAAAGCATTTTCATCTAAATATGTGAAAGTAAGCAATGTTTGGTTTCCTTCCCTTGAAGAGTTCATAAGGAGTCTTTTTCAAAATAGGTCTAATAATAACTCTATTACTTACATAACATGTCGTGCTCACCGCATCCGCCCAAAAATATTTTGGAAGATTTGAATCATTAAGCATCATTCTTGCAAGTTCTACTAGAGACCTATTCTTTATTTCCATCACTCCATTTTGTTGAGGAGTCCTTGGTGCTGAAAAGTTATGAAAGATTCCATGTTCTTTATAAAATTCTTCAAAGGAAGCATTTTGGAACTCTCCGCCATGATCGCTTCTTACGAAGACAATTTTTAGTGATTTCTCATTTTGAATTTGCTCTGCATACTTTTTGAATGCCTTGAATGCATCACTTTTCTTCACTAAAAAGAGTGTCCAATAATATCTAGAAAAATCATCAATAATAACTAATGCATATACATTACATCCGAAGCTTCTTGTTCTTGATGGACCAAATAAGTCCATATGCAACAATTGTAGTAGCCTTGAAGTGGACACCATATTCTTAGGTTTGAAAGTTGATTTGGTATGTTTTACCTTTTGACAAGCATCATATAATTTATCTTTGACAAACTTTATCTTAGGTAAACCAATGACAAGATCATGCTTGACTAATTTATTTAAGTGCTCTATGTGAATATGGGCAATTCTTTTATGCCATAGACATGAGTCATTGTTGTTTACCATGAGACATTTTACTTTCAAATATATGTCATCTAGGGAAATCATAAAAACATTATTAATTCTCTTACCCTTGAGTTTTACCTCATGAGTGACTTCATCTTCGATCAAGCATTCATCCTTGGTGAACTTGATCTTGAAGCCTTTGTCGCAAAGTTGGCTTATACTAAGAAGATTATGCTTTATTCCTTCAACATAAAGAACATCTTTAATGGATGTGAAAGATTGTGCTCCAACTTTTCCTATGCTAAGAATCTTTCCTTTGTTGTTGTCACCATAAGTGACATATCCCTTGACCTTAAGCACTAGATTTTAAAATTTGTTGATATCTCATGTCATATGCTTAGAACAACCACTATGGAGATACCATAGATTTATAGTGGTCTTTAAGCATACCCACAAAACAAATTAGGTTTTTTTAGGTACCCAAATTGCTTTGGGTCCTTCATAATTAGTTCCTTTCTTGACCCACACATAATGCCCACTTGCCATACTAAAATTTCTCACATAGCAGACATTAGGTGTATGACCACTTATACCACAATAGAAACAAGTAGGAACAAAGTTACTTTTATATTTAGGAATATAATATTTCTTCTTGACAAATCTTTTATTTTTAGGATAATGATGAACATTTTTAGATTTGTTCATTCTTTCTTTATTGTGTTTGTCATTAGCCTTAACAAAGATAGTTTTACTAGAAATTGATTTATTAAATTTAGAGTATCCAAGTCCACTTTTATCACTTGTATATCTTTGTTGACAAAGGACACTATCCAATCCAATTTGTCCTTTTTTCATATCTTTCAATGTCTCTTTTTAATTGGACAATTTGGAAAGAGAGGGATTCACATTCTTTGCATATAAAATTTTGTTTTTGTTCATTAACAAGGTTTTGTTTTTCAACTTCAAAATCCTTTTTCATGGTGTCAATCTTTTCTTCAAGAGATAAAATTTGTTTCTTTTGATTGGACACCGTTTTATACAGAATTTTGCATTCATTTAGAAGTTCATTTATGGCAGTTTGTGCATCATTATCATAAATAGAAAATTCATTACTAACCTCTTCATCTTCATTATCGGAGTGATGTGAAGCCATCAAGGCAAGGTTTGCATATTCGTCACTTTCCGAGTCGGATGATGAACTTACTTCATTATCTTCCCACGCAATATATGCTCTTTTAGATTTAGAGTCCTTTCTGATTTTGAAGTCATTTTTCTTTGTGAGTTTTGGACAACCCATCTTTATGTGTCCTTACTTTCCACATTCATAGCAAGTGATATTTGGTGTTGATGTAGAAGCATCATTTTTCCTGAAAAATCTCTTTCTTTTTGCATAATTCAAGGATTGTTCATTATTACCAAAAAACTTACAAATCCTTTTTACAAGGAGCATGAAATTCTCATCTACTTCCGGAGCATCATCTTCTTGTTCTTCTTTTGAGATAACTTTTAACGCGATGCCTTTTGATTTCTTTTCTTGAATTTCATGTTTTTCAAGTCTCCCGAGTTAACAATGAAGCAGAAGTCATAGTAGAAAGACTTTTCTTTTCTGATATTGCCGTTACTTTTGGTTGTCATTCCCTGGTTAACGATCTGAGTAGTTTAAGATTAAGATCATCGTTAGTAAAGGTTTTACCAAGAGCAATCAAATGATTTGTTAAGTGTATAAATATTTTTGTAATATGACGATGAATTCTATGGGTTGCACTCTGAACATATCGTACTCTTGCCTTAATGTATTTAATCTAGACATTTTAACTTTAGCGGTTCCTTCATGTGTTTCAACTAAAGTATCCCAAATTCCCTTTGCGGTTGCACACTAAGAAACAAGAAAAAAGTCATCCATGCTAAGAGTGCTATGGAGTATATTAATTGCCTTTTTTTTTGTAGATAACCTTTTTCTTATCGTCATCGTCTCATGCACTCTTAATCTTTACTGTCTCTACATTGTTGATAACACTCATGGGTACAAATGGACCATTTTCAACGGCATCCAAAATTTCTTCGCCTTATGCTTCTAAATGTGCCTTCATGCGTATTTTTTAAAAGTCAAAATATTCACCAGAAAATAGTGGTGGTTTGTTATTACTTCCACCATCTTTAAAATCCGAATTTACGCTTGCGGAAGCCATCTTCTGGATCTAAGGAGCAAGTTACCAAAAATCCGCTCTAATGCCAAATGTAAGTATGGAATGCACCTAAGAGGGGGGGGGGGAGGGGTGAATTATGTACTTAAAATTTTTTTTTTTGGTTTTAGACTTGGAATGTGATTATTTTTCCGATTGAATGTTAAGAGATGAATGCGGTAAAGTGAGGAAAAATAAAGAACAAAATGATGTATCCTGGTTCCCCTCATAATCTGAGGGTACTCCAGTCCCCTTATGCAGTAAGAGATTTTACTATCTTGTTTGGACTTTATACAAGCAACCCTAGACTCTATATACAAGATCCTAAACACATCAATACAAACAATCCCCTTATGATATACACCAAGTTACTTAATAAAAAAATCCTCCCTTAATCACTCTTTTGCTTCCAACAATTCTAGACAGCAAGGATTCAAACACAATTCTGAATTTTACAAGAGTTTATGAAGTAAAGAATAACATATCAATCACTTGGATTGATATTCTCTTTTAAGAAAACAATAATCTTTATGAAACACAAGGGCTCAAGTATGTATATGGACGAAACTATATGAATATACACAGAAAATAATATGCAAGAGTTTCACCAAAAAATCTTGATTAAGAACACTTTGAGAGATTTGAAAAATAAAAAGACAAAGTGTTTTAATTGTTTGTAAAAAATGTTGGTTTGAAAATATAAAATATAAGGTTTAAATAGTTCCTTAACACCTTTCTAAAATGGTATAATTATATGAATGGATGCCATGAAAAGTTACACCTTTAAAGATTTCGTTTGCTGTAAAAAATGAATGAAACATTGTCACTGCTTCAGTGGTAACCGATTACCTAAAATGGTGTAACCAGTTACACTTGAAGCGATACTAAAAAATTTGAAAAATAAACCAGTGTTACCGGTTACATGAAAAAGTGGTAACCGGTTACCACATCCAAAATTTCCACAGGATGTAGCGATGCACGTATGTAACCGGTTATATGAAAATATGGTAATCTGGTACCTTAGCTGGAAGTTGAAAAATAACTTAAGTAAATAGTATGGCAGCCATTGTTTGATGCATCAAAAATATTTAATGACTTATGGTATGAATGAAATGTATGACTTGAGCACTTGACAATATCATAGTGAGCTTGAGAGTTTATACCTTAATAATTCATTATCAATCCAACTATGCAATCCAAGACTTGATCTTTATCATATGAAAGTTGACTTGAACTTCTTTGTTAGTCTTGAACCATTTCTTTTTGTCACACACATTTGTTTATAGATTTGTCTTCATCAAAATAATTCTTTGAGAAGTGCTTATCTTCACATAACTTTCATGCATTTATTTCCTTCTTATTGTAGCTTCTCATAGTAGAGTGGTAGGAGATAATAGACAATCGTCCTTCGCATATTCCTACAATCTATATTATAATGTAATTTGTTATATCAAAGTTTAGACAACTTACATCCCATGCGACTCACTAATAAATATTATAATTGTGACTCATGCAATCATAACACTAAATAAAATTAAAAACCATTACTATTTACCTACACAAAACGATTTTGATTCACATTTCTAATACACATGACTTGGTGATTTGGTGGTGGATGGTTTTATAGGAGTTTTTTTTTATAAAGAAGTGAAAACCACTCAATAAAATTAGAGTCCTTTTATAATGTCGTGCATCAATCAAGCCCATTAACAAGTGTTGAGCCTATTATCTACTACTACAAAAGCAAATTTTCACCATGGTTAAGAGGAGAATTTTACCATGGTTTTAGGTCTGTGATAACGAAGAATATGGTAGTAAATATCTTCTTTTCCACCATGATCTAGTAGTCGTGGTTAAAACAGAATAGCATATAACATTTCACCATGGTTGGAAGTACCAATCGTAGTAAAAAGTTGAATGGTCACAGGTTCGATATCTAGCGCCAACATTTGTGTTGTTTATAAATTTGACCACAATTATAAGTTCAAACAAGAGTGAAACAGTTAGCGCATAGTATTTCACCATGGTTGTAAATTGTAACCGTGGTGATATATACATTTGAGTTTTAATATAACTTATGTTGAATGCTTGTTTCGCTAATCGCTCACTAAATATAACATTTCAATTTGTTTAAAAAATAATAAAATGAAAAATTAAGTTACATTTTAAGAACAACTTACACTAATCAATATTTTTCGAGGTTTCTGCAACTCATTATCCATACCCCACTCTTTAACACTTAGAATTTAGTCCAATGCTTCTAATTCTTCAATAAACACTTTCTTCTTTACTAGTTCATTCTGCAAAGTATCAAATTTATTGAGAAATTCACCATCATCATCATCATCATGAACCCGAATTTCTCAACAATTTTGATGCTTTATTAGATGAACTTGTAAAGAGGGAAGTAATAATTAAATAACTAAAAAATCGAACCAAATTATAACTGTTAAAGGGTGAGATATGTATAATGGATCGCAAAAAGCTCGAAATATATTTATTAGTGAAGTTGTTTTTAAAATATAACTTAGTTTTTCAAATTATTATTTTCTAATTTAATTTGACAGGTTATATGTTTAGTGAAGAGTTGTTAAAAGACTCAATCCATATACGATATAATAAATTAAATTAAATTTTCTATCACTTTACAGTGCTTTCTAGACATGTTGGGTTGAGCGAAAAGAAAGTTACACAAGAAATAACATTCTCAACAATATCATAGGGAAACAAAAAACAACAATAATACAATATTTTACATATATAAACATAAAACAACTAACAAAAATTATAACAATTGTTAAGGCTATTCGGGGGATCAACAAGAGGATCCCTTTTTCCTTTGAAGATTTTCTTCTTTGAACAACACACATTTGTGAAAGACACACCATATCCTCACCCAAAACCTTAAAATGATAGGTGTGAATTCTCCCACTTATAAATGCTCAAGTCTCCACATTTATAATCGATGTCAGACTTTCCCACACTACTCACACTTGTTATTCTCAACAACAATAACATAACTTTTTACTTATCACTTTAAAAAAAACATATATATAACTTAACAAAAATATCAACATTAACAAAAACTTTTTACTTGTATCAACAAAAACAACAATACAACTCAACAAAAACAAGAACATGACTACCAAATCTCACAATAATAACATAAATATTTTACTTATCTCAACAAAAACAACAAAATAATCTTAATTTCATCTTAACCACAACAGCAATAACTCTAAACCTTTTAGTAACTCAACATAAACAAGAAAATAACTCAACAAAAAAAACATTCAACATATATGATTTAGTATCTCAACAACAAGAAAAACAACAAACCCTAAAGAACCAATAACCAGGGCCGGCCCTGTGCATGTGCATCATGTGCTGCAGCACAGGGCCCCAAATATTAGAGGACCCAAACTTTTGAAATTTTCAATTTTTTTCCATAAATATTAATAAAAATAAATAAAATATTATTAAAAAAACTCAATAATAAAAAAAATGTTATGATAAAAACTCAATATATATAAAAATCAAGATTGATCAAAACTCAAAATAATTATAATTAAATTTATTTTTAATTAATATATAATTATATTTTTTATATATATATTTTTAATTATTATAATTGTGTTTTAAAAAACAATTGGACCCATTTTTATAATTAGAACGGGATCTCCGATATAATTGGGCCGACCCTGCCAATAACTTTAACAACAACAGCAACATAACTCATAAAATGAATGGTGAAAAATGTTTCACGTACATATTAGAAATGCGAAGAGAATGACAAAGAAATAAGTTACATGTTTCTGTTTTGCAAAGATTCATGATACCTTTCCTTGATCCATAATATTTGGAGAAGTTATGTTGGAGTTTCGTAAAAATATGTTGGAGTTTTGTGAGATTGGAATAAGACGTGAGAAGTCATGGTTTTACTTATGGAGCAGATTCTCTTACGAAGTGAATAAAGTTAACTTATATAGGTAAAACGTTTCACCACATCTGATAAAATAAAATGTGGTGAAATCAGGGACATAGTCAGAAAATTTGAATAATAGGCTCATTAGGAAGTTTTTTCAATTCAAACTCTAAAAACAAAAATCTAGGATTGTCCCCAATTTAATGTTTCAATTCAAACTCTAAAAACAAAAATCTAGGATTGTCCCCAATTTAATGTTTTCACATTCAGTGTTTGAAGATTAGGAGTCGATGATTGTTATGCTGATTTTTTTTTTTGAAATTTATTTTCTATTACTTATTACTAATTTTTTTATTAAAAAAAAATACACAATTAAAATCATTTATAAACATTTCATACTAATACTATAAAATTGATAGAAACACAACAATTCGAACAAACACTACAAAACTCTAACAATATAATTTCTACTATTAACATAATCTCAAGGCCAATAAGATAACATTATATTTTCACTGTTTTTACAATAATAAAATAAATAATAAAATTCAGAAAAATTTAAATTAAAAAATGAGCTTTTAAAAGATCACAAATAAATAAAAAACTAATAACAAAGAGACAATTCACAATTAGAGAAGGACTTGTTATTTTATTAAAAAGTATTTATTTTATTTAATATACTTCCTAATTTTTAGTGCATTTGATATATAAATATATTATTAATAATACTAAAAAAATAAATAGTTAATTTAGACCGCTGTGAAAAGTAATTTAATTTTTATTAAAAAATATAAATTAAGAGAACACATTCTCTTTATAAGGATAAAATTATAGATGTTGAGATTCAAAGTGTGTTACTCATTCATATTCTACACTAAATTGTTAATTTGGACCATAAAAAAAAGTGATTTAAAAAAAATACATGTCAAATGAAAAGTCATTCGAAATGTGTCACCCACTCATTTATTTTTTATTTGTGTTTTAACTCTCTTGTAAATATCAAGAGGAATGGTAATTCAAGCTTCATTACCTTTTGCTCAATAGTACTAGCACGATATCCAAAATTACCATCTTCTACAATATTAACAACACATCGCATAAATATAGACATTTCATCCCGATGAACAGAGTTGCATGACATTGTTAGGTTTTCACTAGATAAATTTCAAAACGGCCAAAAATCAAAATGAATACGCTCATTGACATGTATCAAATAAGCACTAAATAAAGTTCTTATGTTTACCTTTTTATGCATTCAGGAGTAGATATGTGCAAAATAACCGGTTTTATGATTGAATTTACATTCATACCCAAAACCATGTTTAAAGAACCAGTTGTGTCAAAATGGTGTAAACTGGCCCGTTTAAATTGATTTTGATTTTCTGGTTTTTACAACCGGTTGTAAAGTGGATTTCCATATCCAGTTCATGGAACCAATTCAGATTTGAACAAGAAAGTAACATACTCTAAAAGTGGTGCTAATAGCTTGCTTTGACAATTCTCTCTCTATTTCCCTTTGATATGGTAATATTGCTTTCTCCCCTTATTAAGTTTTTTTTTTGAAAGGCCAACAAAATCATTCAATAAATAAAGGCATAAGAGATGCCACAAAGATACAAAGACTCCGGTACAGATCCAAAACCAATACAACTCCAAAACCAAACAAGCAGAAAAACTAAGCAAACTTAACCGGTTTTAAAATTGGTTTATTTTTTTTATAACTGATTTTAAATCCAAACCATTTTAATGTGTTTTATATGGATATGTATTGGATTTCAATAAATCTAAACCATCAACACATCTATTGATGAGGACATAATTCATCAATACAATGTATTCATTCAGTCGTCCACGTGAACAGTTTCCTCGGAATGCGTATGTGTTACTAGTTGATGGAAATGGTATAGGAATCTATGTAGTTAATTTAGAGAGCACACAAATTCAATGACTCCACCTTATTTTATTTTATCTTCAAAATTAAATAGGACCCTTTCTGATCTTATTTATAAGAAAAAAATTAAATTTATTAGAGTTATTGAATAATTAATGGATCTAATCAATCATATCATTTAGATACATTAATTATTTAATAAATTTAAAAAAATAAATTTTCTTTTATATATAAGATATAAGATATTAAAATATTTATTCTTTGACACGGATGATAAGAGCATTAAGAGTGAGTCCATGACCAAAATGTTCTCTATTCTTAAATTAGATATCATTAACATATCAACACTCTCATAATGATCCTTAAGAAAAATGCAATATAAATAAAATCAGTTATATTCCGCTTCTCGAGACAACCCTTATTAAAGTGACCAATCTTATGAAAAATAAAACATTATACTTTGACTTGTGAAACCCATTAGACTTGGACTTAGACCTATATTTTTTCCCGTTTTGGTTTCTCTTATCATTCCTCTTGAAATATCCAAGTCTTCACCATTATTTCCAACCTTCAGCTTTTTCATATTAGTTAAATAATTTATTCTTATAGCCAATTGGACCTCCACGAAGGTGATAAAGACTTCCTTGATATAAAAAATAACATTTTTAAAATGCTTTAAAGATCTAGACAATGAACTTAACAAGATTAGATATTTGTCCTCATTATCTAGTTTCACCTTAATATTTTGCAAGTCATCAATAACTTTGTGAACTTTTGTGAACTGTTCCATAATGGATTTCTTCCCCACCATCCAAAATGAGTATAGTCGTTGTTTGAAAGATAACCTATGAATCAAGGAATTATTCATATACAATGATTCAAGTTTTACCTATAAAATTCGGGCAATGGCAATTTCTTCAGTTACAAGTCTCCATGTTCAACCCAATGGGGCATCCTACTCAGGAGGCTTTTTTGTCCCATTCTTTTTGCAATGTGTTAACATCATAACAAAGATTACAATGTGCCAAGAAAGGTTGCATTTGGATGTTTGAGCACAAAGTTATGTCATATTGAAGTTGGGATGAAAAACTGATCACGTAACTTAGAAAAATTCAAGTATTCCATGGCTGAAAATGACCTATAATTTCTCAATGAATTCCATGGCCTTCTGTTGTTTGGTCAATAATCTTTAGCCTTTCTATAAGAGGGTTACTTGCAGGACCAGCTACAAAGTCCTGGACTTAGTGTTTGAGCGTATGACTTTTTGGTAAACAATGTCTTTGAAAGGTTTAAAAGGTGTAAACGCAACTCTTGATGAGTTAGGAACGTGATAAAAGTAAGGCGAAAAGGGAACGAATAAACGATAAAGCAAGAAAACAAAGGTAAATTTGGTTAGATTAAATGACTTGTAAATGTGAAATGGAGGAAAAGTATATTTTTGTGAGGAGACTGACTCTTTTCTCATAAACGCTTTGATACTTCAAGTTTTACCCCTACTACAAATGTTCAAAATGCCACCCCTAGAATCTCACCTAACACTGGCTTAAATACTAATTGAAAATAACCGTCTAGAGGTTACAAAACCATCTCATGATGCCACACGTCAGTCTACTTCCCCCATTTTGACAAATAACTACCCACGTTCTTTGAGTGCCCACGATTGCCTTCACCATTCAAACCCTTCGACTTCGACTGAAGCTTGCAGATGTCGACCTATGGACGCGTCCACCATCCTGTTGAGACTGCTCTGACAAGTTCCCTAGTCAAAACTGGCTTTCTCCTCTTGCCGAAATTGGCCAGCTAACAAATTTCCCCTTGAAAAGGCTGGTTTCGACATGAGCACATCGATCGAGGAACTGGCCTTTTGACGTTCCACATTTCGGCTAGCCATCTTATCATTACTCATGACTTAATATGTAATGATGACTTTTTTCGGCCGTGCGACTTCCAAGACACTTTATCATCATTAACAGCTATCCTTAGGTCGTGGGATCCCAACCGAAACCCACTAACTCTTCTTAATACTTCCTAGTCAGCCACTTGTCAGTCACATAGTGCTCGACTGTTCACCTTACTAGCCTATAAATAATTCCTTCTTCTTCTTCAAACACTCTTCTGCTTCCATACTCACGTATTTTCTTGCTCAAAACTTCAGACAAACTTCTGCATTGTAATTTCTCATCCAGAATCACAAAACTCCAACAATTTGTTTAATCTCACAATGGCTTCATCTTCTCATGCCAAAGACATCACTACCTATGCTACTAGCAACAATCCCATTGCCTTCAAGCTTACTGCTAAAGAGGGTATGAATCACATTCCTCAATCCACATCCTCTAATGAAGCCATTATGAAGAACTGGCAACGCCAGATGTTGATACCCCTTGTAGTTGATAAGAAGTTGCTAGTGTTCCACGGACCTCTTGCTGACCCAAAATCTTCCCCAAAGGCCGTTACACCCTTTTTTCCTAGGTACAAACCTGTTCCTCCTCCTACTTTCAACAGATCTTTCGTACTCGACGTCAGATTCATGGAGGCGAAAGCCAGTGTATTTTGATCCATGCCCACTCCTGGCAACAAGGAATATCTGGCGTGGCTTAACAAAGTCCAACGAAAACGTCAAGACCAATGACGGAGTGCAGGGATCTTCGACCTTATTCAAGTATCAAGGTACACCCACCGTGTCAATCCTTGCATGTTGTTGGTGTCCCTATACTTCTTGGAAGGCTCGACTAACACGTTTTAGATACCTTGTGGGATGTTGACACACCCACCCTTTTTGACATGGAGGAGATCACCGGTCTTTCGCCCCTGGGGGAAACCTTCTATCCAACCCTTTCGACGGAGAACACTTTCACGTTTGGTCGGGTCAGACTTCTGAACTACATCGAAGACCACCACAACAAGGACTTTGTCGAAGTGTCCGACGAGGAGCATATAACCTTCCTCACTTTGTGGCTCTCATACTACGTTTTCTGTCCTGGTTCTTTGTAGATAGCGAAGAGCTATATTTCTCTGGCGGTCCAGATTCATGAGGGTCGATAGGTATCTTTAGGAAAATTTCTACTAGCTTCCTTGTATCAGGCTGTAAGACCCCAATTTTGTCCCTAAGATCCCTCATGGCATCATATCATAACATTGCATAGCCTCAAGGATCATTGGACACCTTGTTGCCTGTGGGTAGGATCTTTTTGAGAGTGGTTCTTGATCACCAAGCATTTCTTGCATTTATATATCATTGCTTTTCTTTTAATCACTAACCAAAAATGTATAAAAATATGTCATCTAACCTTTGTCTTGCAGCTTAAGCAGTCAACAGGTCAAGGCAGTTCAAGTGAATCCTGTGTGCAAGAGATGAAGTTTCTATTGAGATATAGGTCATGTGATCATTATATGGAGCTTATATGAGCTATAGGTTCATTTTGGAGCAAATTCCCCAAGTGGTTGAAGCTCAAGTTCATCAGAACATTTTCAGGTCATCTAAGGGCCAATACAGTCAACTGAAAGTCAACTGAGGGCTTTGAAGTGTGAAATTGAGTTTCTTCATCTCATTCATGTTCAAACAAGGCTTATTCATCATGTCAAACATCAATGTTGAAGAATTTGAGGTCAAGTCAAAAGTTTCCCAAAATGGAAAGTGACCTATAATTTCAAGTTTCCAAAAATGGAAAGTTTTTGGACCAACTTCAACTCAACTTTCCAACATCAAAGAAGCTTCAAATGAAATTTTGTCCAACATGAAAGTTGAAGATCTCTCTCTCCCATTTCCAAAAAGTCCAAGATCATGAGCATCTGATGAATGGTTGAGGAGATATGATCAAATCATTGCCAAGTGTGCATGGAACTTCAAAAGGCCATAACTTTTGACTCATAATTCCAAATTTAGTGCCTCTTTTTGCATAATGTTTCTCATGACATGAACTTTCCAAATCATTCATCACATTGCATGAGATTTCATCATATGATCATTTGTTCTTTCATCCCCATTTTGGAGGGAAAATGCTAAATTTAAAATTGGTGCATTACATGAACTAATTTCCATTGCCATTGTGTTCATAAAATGATTTTGAGTGAATTTAATCATGCATGTGGTACTGTTCACGTCCACATTTACCATGCACCCTCCATTTTCAAATTTTGGTCACACACCCTATTTCCACTAATCTCAATTAACCAATGCTTAATTTTAATTAGGATGAGATTAGGACAGAGTATATAAACTAAAACCTAACAGAATTGTGGAGGATTCACCATTTCTAGATCTCAAATTCTTCTTCCCTCCAAATTCTTCTCTCCATTGAAATTCAAAATTCTTCCACATAACATTGAGTTTTTCTTCCATATTCTTGTTCTTGGATATTGATTTAGTGTAGATCAAGCCTTGGATCAGTGAATTCGAGCAGAAATTAAGCATGCCAAGCTCAAGCACAATGAACATGGAAGCTGTTATTTGAGCAGGATCTAAACCACTACAAGCTCCAATTCATTCATCAAGCTTCATAACAAGTGCTCAGGAGTGGATTTGCACACTTGCCAAGCCTTGAATCACCAAATTTCATTGTTCTGCTCTTCAAGAGGTAAGAACTCGAGTCTCTCACTTCTTCAAATAATTGCCATAAAGTTGTAGATCTATTCTTGCTGATCAATCTGATATAAAATTCGTGTGAAATGGATGAGAAATGACTGAGATATGCTTGATTAAAGTTTTGAATGCCAAACTTATTTTGCTCGATTCTCATGATTGGTGAGGAATTAGCCTTAGATATTGCTCGATCTGTAACCTACGTTGCATGAGCTTTCAAATGATATAAAATTTCCTTGTTTCTGGAAAAAATTTCATGAGCGTACATTGTTCCTTCACCGTCTTCACGAAGAAGACGGTTGTTTCTGCCTTGCCCCGCCGCTAGCGCCTCCGTCTGCAATTGATGAGCTGGCCTAGGGTTTTGTCCCATTCAGATGCCACGCGTGTGTCCATTTGGCTAATTGATTGGCCTAGTTTCCTTTGACTCATCCACATAGGCCTTGACTCGCTGACTGTAAGCGCCAGCGCTTTAATGAAACTACATTGTTTCAGCGTATGACCTGCTTCGATCCTTGGCTTTAACATTTTGATTTTATTTTGTTCCTAACGCGCGTACTTGGTTCGATTCCAGCCTGAGACATTTTTCAAATTGATCAATCATTTAACCTTTCCCTCCATAATTGCCTATGCATGATCATTTTCATTTCAATTTTTTTTGCCAACTTCAAAAATTCATATCAAATTGAAAAATCATCCAATTAATTCCAAACTTTTTTCTACTTGTTCATATGAATGTCTAGAATTTTATGGTGTAGATTTTAGGATTTTATCATTTCTGGAAATTAAATGGTGCTGAATTCTTTGAACATGTATGCTTTTGTGACATTGCTCCATTTTTTCTATCATGAAATGCTCAATAATGATCCAATTGTATGTGCTATCTCCCAACATGTTACTTGACCTTTGAGGCTTGATTGTGCATTTTTACCATGTTTCATTTCTGTTTTATGCACATGTTTGTATGGTGTGACAATGTGTGTCACACAATTGGATGTCTTGCTTGTGCAATTTTATTTCCATATCAAATGACCTCTGTTGATTCTAATTTTTGGTATGATGATTGTGTGTGACATGTTGTATGCTCATAAAAGTTTCCAGAATTGTTTGACTCATTTCTGTTTTGATATAGAATTTTGATTCTTAATGTCTAAATGTGTGCTTTGAATTTGCCTTTGACTTCTCTTGCTCATTAGATGACTTTGCTTGATGATTTTGACTTGGTACTTTTTAGGACATGTTTATGATTGTTTAAATGTGATTCATGTTGAGTTTTAGCTTCTGTTTTGGCTTTTTACTTCACCTTTGACCCTAGGCTTTGCCTTAGGGGTTTGGACTCACATTTTGAGCTGTGCATTTCAGGTTCAAGCAATAAGTCCTAATGGATGATGTGATCCTCTTGTTTGAGACACAATTTGCTTTGTTTAACTAATGTTGATTATGTTGTAGGTCCTTGGGTGGCTAACTCATTTGAGTTCTATGGCTTACTCATTGTGTATATTGGTTGTCTGACTGTTGTTGATTGTTTGATTTGTCTGAATGTAAATATTGACTGGTTTAGCTTTTCTTACAGGTACTTTAGCCGCTTTAACTCATTATTTGAGTTGCTTTGCTTTGTTTGTGGTTGGCATACCACTTAGGTAATCTCTTGATCTTCATGTAGTCTGGAAGACCTGCTGTTTTTGGCAGGCACCTGTCTGAAGCCCTCCTTAAGAGGCCATGTTTTTGTTTGTTTATACTTGTGCCATGTACTTCAAAGACCTCCTAAGTGAAGAGGCATTGGCAGCTAAAAGGGATGTGCAATCCATCCCCTGCTATTCAGTTGAGTCCTTCATCTTGCTCACACCATGTGTTGATGCATTTTGAATAAAAACCCCGAAATCTTGTATATAGAGTCAATCATTGTGGAATAGAGTTCCTCATTCTGGACTCCCACACATTCTTTGATTCAAGCTCACCCAGGCCCGAGTTAAGAGCTATGAGGCATAAACCTCATCTCCATTTCATCTGCTCACCCTAACTCTCAATGTTAGAGGTTAAGAGCCTGACCACCCTTCCAGTATTTGGCTTGTTTGTCAAGGTCGATATGACCCCTTGACTAAAGCCCAACCTTGCTTGAGCCCCTTGGTTGTGTATAGTGTGTGATAATTGATTGATTATTTGCTTACTTGTGCATCCTTCATGTTGCTTTGGCATATTGTTTGCATCTTGCTTTTGCATTTGTTAGTTGCTTTGTGTGAGGAGTCAGATATAAGACCATTGATTGGCCATCTGTTTCCTGTGATCATTTTGTGGAGGTGGATGTAAGACCATTGATTGGCACTCCATATCCTGTTTTTAGTTTGTTTTGTGGAGATAGATGTAAGACCATTGATTGGCTATCTGTTTCCTATTTTGTTTCTTTTGTGGAGTTAGATGTAAGACCATTGATTGGCTATCTGTTTCCCATGCTTGTTTTCGGAGTTGGATATAAGACCATTGATTGGCAATCCATTTCCAGTTTTGGTTGCTCCTGTGACTTTGCTTATTTGTTTATTGCTTGTTGCCTAATTCCAAAGGAACTTCCTTGGATCATTCCTATGATCTTGAGAAAGCAACTCCTATCTGTGGCTTTGTCCCTTAACCCCCATCCTTTTGTGCTTAACTTTGAACCTTGTTCTCATCCTTAACCCAAAACCAGAAAACTTTTGTGCAAACATTCTCACTTGTTTTCAAAACTAGAAACCTAGGCCTTAAGCCTTCTATTTTCAAACTTCATTTTCATTACTACTCATTGTGAATAAACTTTAATGTCAACTTTGACTTCATTTTATGAATAATTCCAAATGGTTAATTCAACCCACTCAATTGCTTTTGTGGCTCTTGTCCATTTCTTGATATGTTTTCATGCATTAGCCATAGATCTGAATTATCATAGTGGTTGATGTAAATCTCACCACATCCTTAGTGATTGAATTGTAAGACTTCCATGCTTATTATAGGGTTAACCCCTCACTAGCGTGTTGAAGTTGTTCTCACATGGTGGATTGTTGGTTCAGGTCGAGTTTTCTCCCGTTGATAATGAAAGACCTTAAGGCTTTTGTTTAAAATCAATCCACTCATCTTTTGGAAATCTTTTAGCCGAACTACGGCGTTTTGATCCTTATCTTTCATGAAAGGTACGTAGGCAATGGGTTTCATCCATCCAAACACAAAAATAATAAAATTTGTACATTCTTTCTCTCATCCCTTCAATCAATGTTTGCACAAAATAATTTCATAAACAAATAATTGATACGACAAGTTGTGAAAAGAGGTTCCCTTAGAGTACTAAGGATGTTGTGGGTGCCTAACACCTTCCCATAACATAATTACCCCCTTACCCAGATCTCTGACCTTTTATTGGTTTTCTATGCGTAAAACTTCTTAGGCTTTTGTTCGCTTTCTAGCCATTCCTTTGGATAAATAGAAGTGCGGTGGCGACTCTATCTTGTATGCTTTGCTTTTGATTTAATCAATAAATCATAAAGTGACGAATACACCGCTACAGAAAAGTGGCGACTCTGCTGGGGATCAGATCTTCCTAGTGGGTTTGCCTACTTTTCACACTTTGTTGTATTATTTGTCTATTGTTTATGACATATTTTTGTGCAAATTTGGGATTACTGTATTGATTGTAATGCTTGAATTGCTTGATATATCAATTGCTGTTTGCTTGGTGATCTCTGTGAGATGAGTTCTATACCCGAACTCGAGTGCACCCTATGATAGGAGAATGGCATAGTCTCGTCGACTTGTGTGGAGTTATTCCTTAGCAAGTTGACTTGTGAGTCCATTCACTTGGTGGAGGTCATGTTGGATTAATAATGTCACACAAGTTATTTATGGTTAGTCATTATTCTTTCAACATGTGCCTTAGAAGCCAAGGACCTTAGTTTACCAAGCCCATCTTGGCCTATTTTTAGGACGTAGTGCGGAGGTCGTTCAGATGTCATATCTGATGCGATTGTTACGCGATACTATACTCATAAGAGTCTCTCTTGAGAATATTTTTGGAATACGAGTATTCGTTCCTCCGATAATATTCGAAAGATGGGATGATGACTATGGGAACCTCTGGTAGAACATGTTCGGCAGGTTTAAACCATAGTACACTCCCTTTGGGTGGTTCTTAACCGAGACTCCATGCTCGTGACTCACAACAAACCCGTGATTCATGGTTGATCCGTTCGACTATCGTTAATATCAATGGAACTTGGGTGTTGATAAGGTGAAAACCATAATCCACCAAAATGGATGATTGATATTAAGGATGGTTGAACCGTTCATATATCGTTAATATCAATGGAACTTGGGTGTCGATAAGGTGAAAACCATAATCCACCAAAATGGATGATTGATATTAGGGATAATATGAACCATCCCATGACCTTTGTCTGGCGTGCTTTGCTTGATCCTTGAGTGTGATTGCTGCATTCATGCATTCATCTGCATCCATATCATCAGATAAAAAGAAAATTTTCAAGGAACTTAAGGGGTTTATTTGCAAAATTTTCAGATATGGAAAGACAAAAAAGGCATACAAAGAAGTACAGCTTTCGACAGCCCGATCTGAAAGAGTTAACGAATCTGACATCTTATGTATTAGATCCCTTGGGTTTCAAAGCTCGTTATGGGAAGCTTTTGCCTCTTCTGACTACTCAGGTTGACGAAGGGTTCATGAGTACTTTGGCGCAGTTCTATGATCCTCTGTATCACTGCTTCACTTTTCCAGACTTTCAGCTATTGCCCACCCTTGAGGAGTATGCTCATCTTGTGGGTATTCCTATTCTGGATCAGTTGCCGTTCAGTGGCTTGGAGAGTATTCCTACTTCTCAAGAGATAGCTGACATGTTGCACATAGATGAATCCTTGGTTAAAGCTCATATGACTACCAAAGGTGGAATTCAAGGTCTCCCTTCTGAGTTCCTCATTGCCCAAGCTACCGTGTATGGGAAGGCCATGAGTGAGGATGCCTTTGAAGCCATGTTCGTGCTTCTCATCTATGGATTGGTATTGTTCCCCAACATCGACAAATTTGTGGATGTGAACGTTATTAGGATCTTCTCTGCTCTTAATCCTGTTCCGACTCTGTTGGGTGATACCTATGTCTCTTTGCACTTGAGGAATGCAAAGGGTGGTGGCGCTATTGTGTGCTGTTTGCCTCTGTTGTATAAGTGGTTTATTTCTCACTTACCTCAGACGGTTGCTTTCAAGGAGAACAAGGGATGTCTACGGTGGTCTACGAGACTCATGTCTCTCACTAATGATGATATCTCTTGGTATGATCGTGCATATGATGGTGTCCAGATCATTGATTCTTGTGGTGAATTCTCCAATGTGCCTCTTCTTGGTACATGTGGTGGGATTAGCTACAACCCTGTGCTAGCACGTCGTCAGCTTGGGTTCCCCCTAAAGGATAAACCTAATAACATTCTGTTAGAAGGTGTGTTCTTTCAGGAGGGTAAAGATCCCCAAGGCCTGAAAGCCAGAATGGTTCGCGCTTGGCGCAAGATTCACAAGAAGGGTAGAAGTGAGTTGGGTCCGAAGAACTGCATAGCTTTGGAGCCATATACGACTTGGGTAAGGAAGAGAGCATCTGAATATCTCATGCCTTATGACTATCCGAGACCTACACCTTTGGTTGTGGCTGGGCCTTCAACCCTCCCTAATCAAGGTGTAGAGGAGTTGAGAGATGAAGACCTTTCACGTGCCTGGATCCGTGAAAGAGAAGAGTTGCTTCAACAACTTAAGGAGAAGGATGCTCTGATTGAGTTCCTCGAGCATCAGGTCATTGATGATCTGAACGATGCATGGACTTCTCTACTTCCTCAGTCTTCCAAGTTCTGGAAAATGAGGTATGATAGACTCGCCAAAGATAAAGCGGGTATGGAAGCAGCATATGAGAGAGAGATTAAGAGGCTTCGTGCAGTTTATCTTCCGGCATCCCGAGCTTCTAGGGATCCATAGGATGTTTATTTTCCTTTTCTCTTGTAATGATTGACAATGTTGTACTTCTTTTCTCAAATATATTTGATGAGATATTTTCCATATGCGATTAAATGCTTAATATTTCAAAGTTTGCAAATAAAACCCTAAAAGTTCCTTTGAAACAAAAAAACAAAGCATATGCACGAACATTGCATGCATCATTTGCATAAGCAGGTGTTGTTCCGGTCTTCTTGTCTGTGGCCTAACTCTGTGCTCTTCATTTATTTTGAAGACAAGCTGACTCATCGGTACTACACCAGAGCCAACTCTTCCAGATTAATGGATCATCTTGAGCAAGAGAATCGTGAGCTGAAAGAGGAAGTTGCCAGACTCACTGCTCTGATGGAGCAATTCTTAGCTGCTCAGAATCAGCCGTCTCCAACGCTTGCAACTCCTCCCCAGAGGACCGTTATCTCTGAGGTTGTTTCTTCGACAGTGCCAGCTGCCAGTGCCCATTTTGTGCCAACAGCCATGCCGCCCAGATTTCCGTGGGGGATGCCTCCTGGCTTTATGCCTGATATTCCTGCACCAACATTTGCTTCCATGCCGGCATCTAGCCCGGTCCTTGCAATGCCTCCTCCTATCGTGCATACCATTCCTAGGGTAGACGACACCATCTATCATTCTGAGCCGTCTGAGGGCCCAGATGTTCATGAGAAGATGGATGCAATGAATGACCAATTTCTTGAACTCCGCAAGGAATTGAAGACCCTTCGAGGAAAGGATTTGTTCGGCAAGTCTGCAGCCGAGTTGTGTTTGGTTCCCAGTGTAAAAATTCCTGTCAAATTCAAGGTCCCAGACTTTGAGAAGTACAAGGGGAACACCTGCCCTCTCAGCCACCTGGTTATGTATGCCAGGAAAATGTCTACTCAAACGGATAATGACCAGCTGCTGATTCATTATTTCCAGGACAGTCTGTCTGGTGCTGCACTGCGATGGTATATGAGTTTGGACAGTGCAAACATCCGTTCCTTCAATGATCTTGGCGAAGCCTTCGTCAAGCAGTATAAATACAATGTGGATATGGCTCCCGATCGGGATCAACTCAGAGCCATGTCCCAGAAGGACAAAGAGACATTTAAAGAGTACGCCCAGAGGTGGCGAGAGCTGGCAGCTCAGATTACTCCTCCGCTGGAAGAGAAGGAAATGACCAAGATCTTTCTGAAGACTTTGAGTTCATTTTATTATGAGCGGATGATTGCCAGCGCTCCTTCTGACTTCACTGAAATGGTGAACATGGGGATGCGACTAGAGGAAGGAGTCCGGGAAGGACGGCTGACCAAGGATGAAGGCTCTTCTAGCAAGCGATATGGGGCATTTGCTAAGAAGAAAGAGGGGGAGGCACATGCTGTGCAATCCCATGTTAAACCCAGAAGACCCTCTGCAAAGAGGAAGCCTGTGCGTCATGCCAGCAATCAGCATCAGGTGGCTCATATAGCACCTGTCTTCCGTGATAATCAGCAATATCATCATCAGCAGCATCCTCAACAGCAATCTCAACAGTATCAGCAACAGCATCGCCCTCAGCAGCAGGCCTACCAGCCTCGCAATAGTAATCCAGCTAATACGAGTTGTGAGAGGAAGAAGATCACTTTCGATCCGATTCCGGTATCATATGCAGAGCTGTATCCCTCTTTGATAGAGCGGAAACTGATTACTCCCAGGGATCCTCCGGCTATACCTGCTAACCCTTAGTGGTGGTATAAGCCTGATCAACATTGTGTTTATCACTCCGGTGCTCCGGGTCATAATGTGGAAAACTGCTTTCCGTTGAAGACTAAGGTTCAAGACCTTATGAGATGCGGAATTCTGAGCTTTGAGGACTCAGGCCCCAATGTTACGAAGAACCCACTGCCCGAGCATGGGAAGTCAGTTAACATGGTCCAGGGTTTCCCTGGCAAGTACAAGGTCAAATATGTAAGCCATATTCGACAGTCAATGGTTGAGTTGCATCGTCTACTGTGTGATTACAGTCATCTGGAGCACGACCATGACAAGTTCCGTATCTGCTCCGTCAATCGTTTGGGTTGCCGCCAAGTGCGAAAGGATCTGCAAGAATTGCTAGATGATGGGACTATTGAGATTCTTCAGAACAGAAATGTTGATGAAGATGAACCAGAAGTTAATGTGATTTCTCCTGTGTTCAAGATCCCTGAGCCTGTTGTCATTCGATATGATGGTAGCAAGCAGAAGGTTTCTCCTTTGCTGATTATCAAGCCTGCAGGCCCTGTGCCTTATTCTTCAGATAAAGCAATTCCGTTCCGTTACAGCCATGTTGCTGTTGAAGATGGGAAAGAAGTGCCTTTGCCTTCATCCTCTGTTGTGCATATAGCTGATGTGAGCGGATTGACCCGTAGCGGTCGTGTGTTTTCTGCACCTCCGAAGCCTCAGGCTAAGGCTGATTGTGTTGTGCGTCCAGTTGGGAATGCGGTTAATTCTCCGTATCCGGCACCTGTTGCTAAACCCTCCTCTGTACAAAAGACTCCTACTTCTTCTGTTGGCCCTAGTGGCATTGTGAATGAAGACTATGATGAGATGTTGAGGCTCATCAAGAAGAGTGAGTACAATGTTGTAGACCAGCTTCTATAAACGCCATCCAAAATCTTCGTGCTATCATTGCTTCTGAATTCAGAACCCCATAGAGAGGCTCTGCAGAAAGTCATGGATTTGGCTTATGTTGATCACGATGTCACAATTGAACAGTTTGACAGCATTGTTGCAAACATCACTACTTGTAACACTTTGAGTTTCTGTGACGCTGATCTCCCTGAGGAGGGAAGAGACCGTTACATGGCTTTACATATTTCTATGAATTGCAAGAACGACGCCATGTCCAACGTGCTGGTGGACACTGGGTCATCTTTGAATGTATTACCGAATCCACTCTCTCCAGATTGTCATATCAAGGGCCTCCCATGAGGCAGAGTGGTGTTGTTGTGAAAGCTTTCGATGGGTCACGTAAGACTGTGATTGGGGAAGTTGATCTCTCAATCAAGATTGGACCAAGTGATTTCCAGATCACCTTTCAGGTTATGGATATCCACCCATCTTATAGTTGTCTCCTTGGTAGACCATGGATTCACGAGGCTGGCGCCGTGACATCCACCCTACACCAGAAGCTGAAATTCGTCAAGAATAAGAAACTGGTTGTGGTAGGGGGAGAAAAGGCTCTCCTGGTTAGCCATTTATCTTCTTTCTCATATATTGATGCTGAGGATGAAGTTGGAACTCCTTTCCAAGCTTTATCTATAGCCGAGCCGATTGAGAAGAAGTCTCCTTCATTTACTTCCTATCGAGATGCGAAACTGGCCATTGAATGTGGTGCAGTTGCTGGTCTAGGAAAGATGATCGAGCTTGAAGACAACAAGTCCCGGGCTGGCATTGGCTATTCTTCAGGGGTCTTCAACGACAAAGGGCTGTTCAAGAGTGGAGGTTTCATCCACGCCGATCAAGCTGAAGAAGCTGCTGCTATTCTGGAAGAGGATGCAGAGGATATTGACAACTTTGTCATCCCTGGCGGGATCTGCCATAATTGGGTCGCTGTAGATGTTCCTACAGTCGTTCATAGATCAGAGTAATAATCACTTTGTTCAAAAACCCTTCTCCCATGCCAAAAGGAGAAGTGATGACATTGTTGGCATCATATATACAATGATATTTCATTCAATAAATTCATGTTAAACATTTGTTTTTCCATTTGTTTTCACTTTTTGCTTTTTGCATGAAATTGGTGATCACAAAAAACCCTGAAAAAACAAATAAAAACAATCTTTCTCATATGCATAATGATTTGCTTGTTTAAATTCTAAAGTTTTTCATTATCCAAAATCATTATGCAGGTTGATTCTAAAACCCATTGAACATAATGATCCAACGCCATCTCCCAATTTTGAATTCCCTGTATTTGAGGCAGAGGAAGATGATGTTGAAGGGATTCCTGATGAGCTTACCCGTCTTCTTGAGCACGAAAAGAAGATCATTCAGCCGCACCTTGAGAATCTGGAAACAGTCAACTTGGGGTCTAAAGATTGTGTTCGGATAGTGAAGATTGGGGCACTCCTTGAAGAGTCCGTCAAGAAGGGGTTGATCAGTTTGCTACGAGAATATTTCGATATCTTCGCTTGGTCGTATGAAGACATGCCAGGTCTAGATACAGATATTGTGCAACATTTCCTGCCTCTGAAACCTGAGTGCGTGCCTGTGAAACAGAAGCTCATAAGAACTCATCCAGATATGGCAGTGAAGATTAAAGAGGAAGTTCAGAAGCAAATTGATGCGGGGTTTCTGGTGACTTCTACGTATCCGCAATGGGTGGCCAACATTGTGCCTGTGCCTAAGAAAGACGGAAAAGTCCGAATGTGTGTGGATTACCGTGATTTGAATAAAGCTAGTCCAAAGGATGATTTCCCTCTACCACACATTGACATGTTGGTAGACAATACAGCTAAATTCAAAGTCTTCTCGTTTATGGACGGATTTTCCGGATATAATCAAGTCAAAATGGCACCTGAGGATATGGAGAAGACAACATTCATCACACCTTGGGGTACATTCTGTTATCGAGTGATGCCCTTCGGTTTGAAGAACGCCGGAGCCACGTATCAACGAGCTATGACTACCTTGTTTCATGATATGATGCACAAGGAGATAGAGGTCTATGTCGATGATATGATTGCTAAGTCACGAAGGGAAGTTGAACATGTTGAGCATTTGTTGAAGCTTTTTCAGCGTTTGAGGAAGTACAAGCTTCGTCTGAATCCGAACAAGTGTACATTTGGAGTCCGTTCTGGCAAGTTATTGGGCTTTATAGTCAGCGAGAGAGGTATTGAGGTTGATCCTGCAAAGGTCAAAGCAATACAAGAGATGCATGCGCCCAAAACTGAAAAGCAAGTCCGAGGTTTTCTTGGCCGTTTGAATTATATTTCCAGATTTATATCCCACATGACTGCCACATGTGCACCGATATTCAAGCTCCTCCGGAAAGATCAGTCTCTTGATTGGACCAAGGATTGCCAGAAAGCTTTCGACAGTATCAAAGAGTATCTGTCTGAACCTCCGATCTTGTCTCCGCCTGTAGAAGGAAGACCTTTGATCATGTATCTGACTGTTCTTGAAGACTCAATGGGTTGTGTCCTTGGTCAGCAAGACGAATCGGGAAAGAAAGAATCTGATATCTACTACCTGAGTAAGAAGTTCACTGATTGTGAGTCTCGATACTCTATGCTTGAGAAGACGTGTTGTGCTTTGGCTTAGGCCGCTAAGCGTTTACGCCAGTACATGATAAATCATACAACTTGGTTGATATCCAGAATGGATCCAATCAAGTATATCTTCGAGAAGCCTTCTTTAACTGGGAGAATTGCCCGTTGGCAGATGTTGTTGTCTGAGTATGATATCGAGTATCGAGCTCAGAAAGCTATCAAAGGTAGTATCTTGGCTGACCATTTGGCATATCAGCCGATTGAAGATCATCAGTCTGTTCAGTACGACTTCCCTGATGAGGAGATTCTGTATTTGAAAATGAAAGATCGCGATGAGCCTACACTTGATGAAGGTCCAGAACCTGGTTCCAGGTGGACGATGGTGTTTGATGGCGTTGTAAATCAGTACAGAAATGGTATTGGGGCAGTAATCATTACTCCTCAGGGCACACATATTCCTTTTACAGCAAGGCTAACTTTCAAATGCACGAATAATATGGCTGAGTACGAAGCCTGTATTATAGGATTAGAAGAATGCATCGATCTGAGGATCAAGCACCTCGATGTGTATGGTGATTTGGCCCTGGTTGTCAATCAGATCAAGGGTGAATGGGAGACGAATCAGCCAAGTCTCATTCCGTATAGAGATTATGCGAGGAGGATTTCAATGTTCTTTACAGAAGTTGACTTTCATCATATTCCTCGAGAGGATAATCAGATGGCAGATGCGCTTGCTACGCTTGCTTCCATGATTATGGTGAGGTATTGGAATGAAGTTCCCAATATCGCCGTGATGCGCTTGGACATACCAGCTCATATATTTGCAGTTGAAGAAGTGAATGATGACAAGCCTTGGTATTTTGATATCAAGAATTTCCTTCAGAACCAGGTCTACCCGCCTGGGGCATCTGTGAAAGATAGGAAAACTTTGAGGAGACTAGCAGGTAGTTTCTACCTCAATGGCGAAGTGCTTTACAAGAGAAATTTTGACATGGTTATGCTCAGATGCATGGATAGACACGAAGCAGACCTGTTGATGACTGAGGTCCATGAGGGTTCATTTGGTACTCATTCCAATGGACATGCCATGGCTAGAAAGATGTTGAGAGCAGGCTACTATTGGCTGACAATGGAGTCTGACTGCTACAAATATGTGAAGAGATGCCATAAGTGTCAGATTTATGCGGACAAGATTCATATTCCTCCGACACTTCTGAATGTGATTTCATCACCATGGCCTTTCTCCATGTGGGGAATCGACATGATTAGCATGATTGAACCGAAAGCGTCCAACGGACACAGGTTTATTCTCGTAGCAATTGATTACTTCACTAAATGGGTTGAAGCCGTATCATATGCGAATGTGACCAGGCAGGTGGTCGTGAAGTTTATCAATAATCAACTTATTTGCCGTTATGGTGTGCCAGATAAGATCATTACTGATAATGGATCTAATCTGAATAATAAGATGATGGAAGAGTTGTGCGCTGAGTTCAAGATTGCACACCATAACTCCTCTCCTTACAAACCCAAGATGAATGGGGCTGTTGAAGCTGCTAACAAGAATATCAAGAAGATTATCCAGAAGATGACAGTCACGTACAAAGATTGGCACGAGATGCTGCCATTTGCTTTGCATGGATATCGTACATCTGTCCGCACTTCAACAGGGGCAACCCATTTCTCTCTTGTTTACGGCATGGAGGCTGTTCTCCCAGTAGAGGTGGAGATCCCATCAATGAGAGTCTTGATGGAAGCCAAGTTGACTGATGCTGAATGGATTCAGAGTCGTTACGACCAACTGAATTTGATTGAAGAGAAGCGATTGACTGCCATGTGTCATGGTCAGTTATATCAGCAGAGAATGAAGAAAGAATTCGATAAGAAGGTCAAGCCTCGTGTGTTCCGAGAAGGTGACCTTGTGCTCAAGAAAGTCTTGTCTTTCGCGCCCGATTCCAGGGGCAAATGGACTCCAAACTACGAGGGTCCATATGTTGTCAAGAGAGCCTTTTCAGGCGGAGCTTTGATGCTCACAACTACGGATGGGGAGGACTTCACTCGTCCTGTGAATTCAGATGCAGTCAAGAAATACTTTGCCTAAAAAAAGTAAAGAAAAACAGAATAGCTCGCTAAGTTGAAAACCCGAAAGGGCGGCTTAGGCAAAAAAGAGCGTCTCGGTGGATTGAAAACCCGAAAGGGCGATCCAGGCAAAAATTAGAGACATGAAAAAAGAGTATATTTGCATCCCGCTAGATTGAGTACCTCACCCTGGGGTAATCTAGGCAAAAATTAGGGATTTGGCAAGTAACTGCATCCTGACAAGACTTTCTGTTCTACAACTGTCTTTTCGTCAGAGATTCTCGATTCGTCGTCAACTAAAGCTTCAAATACATCGGATTCAAACTGGTAGAGAAAGGATCATTATGTTCAATGTAGCCCTCTTCCAATATATATCACCGATTTCAAATTTGTACAGATCTATGAAGTCTTGCCATTTGCAGACTACCATTCCATCAAATGAATTTGAGCTTTTATCCAATTATTTGCACTCTTATTTGTTTCAATTCAACAAATGTTTTGCATGTTTTAATTGATAAAATGTCATTGTTTTAAACAAACAAATTTTTCAAAATTGTTTTTAAACAAAGTGAACATTCACGATGATAAAAGGATACTTAAGAAATTCTCAGTGCTCTCCCAAGGGTGGCATGATTTCCAATAGGGTAAGACATCTGTTCATATTCCTGGCATGGCTGTATCCTCTTTCTCCAGATTGTTGTTGGGGTTTCTCCCCAAGCAGGGCTTCTGTTGAGATTTTTCTCCCCCGAGCAGGGTGTTTGTTGGGATTCCTCCCGAACAGATTTTGTTGAGTAGAGCCTTTGTTAGGACTCTCCCCATCAGAGTGCTTGTTGAGGTTTTCACCTCCTCTCCCTTCAGCAGAGCAGTGATTCTTTCCTCCTCAGCAGTTGTGGTTTCCTTTTGGAAGGTTCGGTGTTTGGTGGTTGATCCCCGACTCTCCTTCTCTTCCTCAGATAAATCCCCAGTAGTTTTGTGGCATGGTGGATTGTATCTTTGATGATCTTCCCCTGTGGAGATTTGGTGATTTCCTGATACCCTTGATCCCAGTAGAGTTGCTTGTGTGGCAGAACCTATTTGTGTGATCTTTTCTACCTCAGTGGGTTGTTCCCCAGTGGAGTTGTTTGGAGTTGCTTTGGTGGCAGTTTTCGCCTGTGCACTGAGCTCCCTTTTCCCAGTTGAGACTGATGATTCATCCCTTGCAGATGATCCTTGTTGTCTTCGATCCCGTCAGAATTGATTATTCTCTGGTGATCCTGGCTTTCTCTCTGTGGTGTAGTACCGGGCGTTTGTTCCCTGGACCTGTTTGTGTTAGATATGTCTGTTTTGTAAGCATTCACCAAACATAAATCACGCATATTCATGCATACTTTCAACGTTCAGATATTCATGTTGCATTTTTGCCATATATATTTTGTTTGTTGTCTCCTGCTAAGTGGTGATATAGATCTCCCCTGTAGATCTCCCCAAGCAGATGTCGGGTGTCTAATCTCTCAATATAGAGTCAACCCCTTAAGCAGAAAGTGTCTGTTTTTCCTTCTGCAGTTCCCCACGGAGATATTTCCTCGTGGATGACGGTTGTTTCCGTTTCCTCCCAACACATATATTGAGATGGGTTTTCCCTATTGAGTTATATCCTCATTAGGATGAGTCTTGATTCAGTTTGCCTTTTTGGATTGATCCTAAATCGGCCTTTTGTGACTGTCTCTTGTGCTTCCCTATGGTATAAATGAATAGTTGCTCAGTAACCGGCAATCATTCACTTTATCCTCAGCAGAGTTCGTGGCCTCTACCAAGTAACCGGTAGTTGTAAGTCCTATCTTTGTGGTTTTCTACCCAGTAACCGGTAGTTGTAAATCCTGTATACCTTTTTCCCTTGTTGCGGAATCTGTGGTTGTTTACCAAGTAATTGATATTTGTGAACCTGTGGTTCCTCAACAAGAGTCGGTGGCTTCTACCAAGTAACCGGTAGTTGTAAGTCCTATCCTTTTTGGTTTTCTACTCAGTATTCGGTAGTGGTAAATCCTATTTTCTTGCTCTCCAACAGAGTTTGTGGTTTTCTACCCAGTAACTGGTAGTTATAAACCCTATTTGTGTTTCCCCGTGCGGAGTTGTGATCCTTTCGCTCCCCACACAGAGGCTTTGGTTTTCTACCCCGTATTCGGTAGTTGTAAACCCTACTTTTGTATCCTCATTAGAGTTGTGGCCCTATACCCAGTAACCGGTAGTTGTAAGTCCTATCTCTATTCCCCTAGCAGAGGTAACCTTTATGGTTCTTCCTGGTTGATGGTGGATTTTGTGGTTTTCTACCCAGTATTCGGTAGTTGTAAATTCTATGTTGTTGTTTTCTCCCTATCGGAGTCTGTGCTTCCTGTGGAATATATGGATAATTGCCCAGTAACCGGCAATCATTCACCTTATTCTCAGCTGAGTCTTTGGTCTTCTACCCAGTATTCGGTAGCTGTAAATCCTTTGTTCTCCCCTTTGCAGAGTTAACCTTGTGGCTCATCCTAGTTGATGACGGTTACTCTTGGTGGTTATCAATATCCAGTATTCGATGTTGATATTCCCTCTCTCTTTTGGGTGATTGCTCTGAGTAAGCAATTGTATCCCCAACAGGTATTCCCTCTTTCTTGTGGATAATTGCCGTATGCTAGCAATTTTATCCTCAGTGGGTCTTTTCACCGTTTGCCAGTGATTTGTTCCCCGGATCATTGATTTTTTATCAATGCATCCCCAGTGAGTCATCTTTCATCTACCCTTTTGTTGGTAATGATTATTGCTCCCTTTGATTGGTCATCGTTATATACCTAGTTTTGGTATCCCGATGCCTTTCTTTTCGGATGATTTATCCTTTATTAACCCAGTAACCGGTTGTGGATAATCTTCCATGCGAGTATATTATCTACGTTCTGATGGTAATAGATAATATATCTCATGCACTCTTCAGTCGAAGCCTGTTGTGTTTCCCCAGTCGAGTAAGATTCGTATTCCTTTGCGGAATTGAATATTCATTTCTCCCTTTTTTTAGCGTATCTCCCAGTAACCGGTGATATGTCTCTTGGATAATTGCCGTATGCTTGCAATTTATCCCCAGCGAGTTATCTTTCGTTTACCCTGTTTGTTATTGGTAACGATGGTTTCTCTTTTCGGTCGGTCACCTATTATATACCCAGTAACCGGTATCCCTGGTGTTCCTTCCATGCGAGTATATTATCTATATTCTGACGGTAATAGATAATATATCTCATGCACTCCTTGGTCGAAATCTTTTGATTGTTTCTCCAGCGGAGTAAGATTCGTATTCCTTGTGGAATCGAATGTCCATCCTTTAATAAGTTTGCGTTTTGCTCTCTTCCAAGATGATGAGTGTCTTGGTAGTAAAAACCAATTCACTTTTTCGGTCGGTCACCTATTATATACCCAGTAACCGGTATCCCTGGTGTTCCTTCCATGCGAGTATACTGTCCACGTTCTGACGGTAATGGATAATATATCTCATGCGCTCTTTGGTTGAAGCCTTTTGTCCTTCCCCATTTGAGTAAGATTCGTTTTCCCTTTGCGGAGTCGAATGTCCATCCTGTAAGTCGATTTGCTTTTTCAAGCCCTCCTTTCGGATGATGAGTGTTTTGGCAGTAAAAACCAATTCACGCCTTTGGTTGGTCACCTATTATATACCCAGTAACCGGTATCCCTGGTGTTCCTTCCTTTCTGCTCCCTATTATGACCTTGGTCCCCTGTGGAGTCAGATTTTCCTGAGTTAATGCACCTTTTTCAGGTCTTTCTCAGATGTTTGGTTAATTGATATCTCTCACCCTTATACCGGTCTTAGATATTCCTTCTTCCTGAGCTTGTTGTTCTTTCACCCAGTAACCGGTGTCAGTCTTTTATTCCCCAGTATAGTATCCAATTTCAAGTCGTGTCCTGCTCACGCATTCTTTTCTTTTCTTATCCCCATAAGAGTCCTGTCAGAGTCTCTGTTCCATTAGGAAATGCATCATTCTTGTGGATGTATCTTTTCTCCTGATTTTCTTTTCTTCTTTGTGGACCCATATTCCCCACAGAGTTTGTTTGTTTTGCATTCATACATTTGCATCATGAGGTCTCTTAGGGACCAAAATTTGTCTCATCATTGTTATTTAAGCCCATCCAACATCAAAGAAGCTTCAAATGAAATTTTGTCCAACATGAAAGTTGAAGATCTCTCTCTCCCATTTCCAAAAAGTCCAAGATCATGAGCATCTGATGAATGGTTGAGGAGATATAATCAAATCATTGCCAAGTGTGCATGGAACTTCAAAAAGCCATAACTTTTGACTCATAATTCCAAATTTAGTGCCTCTTTTTGCATAATGTTTCTCATGACATGAACTTTCCAAATCATTCATCACATTACATGAGATTTCATCATATGATCATTTGTTCTTTCATGCCCATTTTGGAGGGAAAATGCTAAATTTAAAATTGGTGCATTACATGAACTAATTTCCATTGCCATTGTGTTCATAAAATGATTTTGAGTGAATTTAATCATGCATGTGGTACTGTTCACGTCCACATTTACCATGCACCCTCCATTTTCAAATTTTGGTCACACACCCTATTTCCACTAATCTCAATTAACCAATGCTTAATTTTAATTAGGATGAGATTAGGACAGAGTATATAAACTAAAACCTAACAGAATTGTGGAGGATTCACCATTTCTAGATCTCAAATTCTTCTTCCCTCCAAATTCTTCTCTCCATTGAAATTCAAAATTCTTCCACATAACATTGAGTTTTTCTTCCATATTCTTGTTCTTGGATATTGATTTAGTGTAGATCAAGCCTTGGATCAGTGAATTCGAGCAGAAATTAAGCATGCCAAGCTCAAGCACAATGAACATGGAAGCTGTTATTTGAGCAGGATCTAAACCACTACAAGCTCCAATTCATTCATCAAGCTTCATAACAAGTGCTCAGGAGTGGATTTGCACACTTGCCAAGCCTTGAATCACCAAATTTCATTGTTCTGCTCTTCAAGAGGTAAGAACTCGAGTCTCTCACTTCTTCAAATAATTGCCATAAAGTTGTAGATCTATTCTTGCTGATCAATCTGATATAAAATTCGTGTGAAATGGATGAGAAATGACTGAGATATGCTTGATTAAAGTTTTGAATGCCAAACTTATTTTGCTCGATTCTCATGATTGGTGAGGAATTAGCCTTAGATATTGCTCGATCTGTAACCTACGTTGCATGAGCTTTCAAATGATATAAAATTTCCTTGTTTCTGGAAAAAATTTCATGAGCGTACATTGTTCCTTCACCGTCTTCACGAAGAAGACGGTTGTTTCTGCCTTGCCCCGCCGCTAGCGCCTCCGTCTGCAATTGATGAGCTGGCCTAGGGTTTTGTCCCATTCAGATGCCACGCGTGTGTCCATTTGGCTAATTGATTGGCCTAGTTTCCTTTGACTCATCCACATAGGCCTTGACTCGCTGACTGTAAGCGCCAGCGCTTTAATGAAACTACATTGTTTCAGCGTATGACCTGCTTCGATCCTTGGCTTTAACATTTTGATTTTATTTTGTTCCCAACGCGCGTACTTGGTTCGATTCCAGCCTGAGACATTTTTCAAATTGATCAATCATTTAACCTTTCCCTCCATAATTGCCTATGCATGATCATTTTCATTTCAATTTTTTTTGCCAACTTCAAAAATTCATATCAAATTGAAAAATCATCCAATTAATTCCAAACTTTTTTCTACTTGTTCATATGAATGTCTAGAATTTTATGGTGTAGATTTTAGGATTTTATCATTTCTGGAAATTAAATGGTGCTGAATTCTTTGAACATGTATGCTTTTGTGACATTGCTCCATTTTTTCTATCATGAAATGCTCAATAATGATCCAATTGTATGTGCTATCTCCCAACATGTTACTTGACCTTTGAGGCTTGATTGTGCATTTTTACCATGTTTCATTTCTGTTTTATGCACATGTTTGTATGGTGTGACAATGTGTGTCACACAATTGGATGTCTTGCTTGTGCAATTTTATTTCCATATCAAATGACCTCTGTTGATTCTAATTTTTGGTATGATGATTGTGTGTGACATGTTGTATGCTCATAAAAATTTCCAGAATTGTTTGACTCATTTCTGTTTTGATATAGAATTTTGATTCTTAATGTCCAACTGTGTGCTTTGAATTTGCCTTTGACTTCTCTTGCTCATTAGATGACTTTGCTTGATGATTTTGACTTGGTCCTTTTTAGTACATGTTTATGATTGTTTAAATGTGATTCATGTTGAGTTTTAGCTTCTGTTTTGGCTTTTTACTTCACCTTTGACCCTAGGCTTTGCCTTAGGGGTTTGGACTCACATTTTGAGTTGTGCATTTCAGGTTCAAGCAATAAGTCCTAATGGATTATGTGATCCTCTTGTTTGAGACACAATTTGCTTTGTTTAACTAATGTTGATTGTGTTGTAGGTCCTTGGGTGGCTAACTCATTTGAGTTCTATGGCTTACTCATTTTGTATATTGGTTGTCTGACTGTTGTTGATTGTTTGATTTGTCTGAATGTAAATATTGACTGGTTTAGCTTTTCTTACAGGTACTTTAGCCGCTTTAACTCATTATTTGAGTTGCTTTGCTTTGCTTGCGGTTGGCATACCACTTAGGTAATCTATTGATCTTCATGTAGTCTGAAAGACCTGCTGTTTTTGGCAGGCACCTGTCTGAAGCCCTCCTTAAGAGGCCATGTTTTTGTTTGTTTATACTTGTGCCATGTACTTCAAAGACCTCCTAAGTGAAGAGGCATTGGCAGATAAAAGGGATGTGCAATCCATCCCCTACTATTTAGTTGAGTCCTTCATCTTTCTCACACCATGTGTTGATGCATTTTGAATAAAAACCCCAAAATCTTGTATATATAGTCAGTCATTGTGGAATAGAGTTCCTCATTCTGGACTCCCACACATTCTTTGATTCAAGCTCACCCAGGCCCAGGTTAAGAGCTATGAGGCATAACCCTCATCTCCATTTCATCTGCTCACCCTAACTCTCAATGTTAGAGGTTAAGAGCCTGACCACCCTTCCAGTATTTGGCTTGTTTGTCAAGGTCGATATGATCCCTTGACTAAAGTCCAACCTTGCTTGAGCCTCTTGGTTGTGTATAGTGTGTGATAATTGATTGATTGTTTGCTTACTTGTGCATCCTTCATGTTACTTTGGCATATTGTTTGCATCTTGCTTTTGCATTTGTTAGTTGCTTTGTGTGAGGAGTCAGATATAAGACCATTGATTGGCCATCTATTTCCTGTGATCATTTTGTGGAGGTGGATGTAAGACCATTGATTGGCACTCCATATCCTGTTTTTAGTTTGTTTTGTGGAGATAGATGTAAGACCATTGATTGGCTATCTGTTTCCTATTTTGTTTCTTTTGTGGAGTTAGATGTAAGACCATTGATTGGCTATATGTTTCCCATGCTTGTTTTCGGAGTTGGATATAAGACCATTGATTGGCAATCCATTTCCAGTTTTGGTTGCTCCTGTGACTTTGCTTATTTGTTTATTGATTGTTGCCTAATTCCAAAGGAACTTCCTTGGATCATTCCTATGATCTTGAGAAAGCAACTCCTATCTATGGCTTTGTCCCTTAACCCCCATCCTTTTGTGCTTAACTTTGAACCTTATTCTCATCCTTAACCCAAAACCAGAAAACTTTTGTGCAAACATTCTCACTTGTTTTCAAAACTAGAAACCTAGGCCTTAAGCCTTCGATTTTCAAACTTCATTTTCATTAATACTCATTGTGAATAAACTTTAATGTCAACTTTGACTTTATTTTGTGAATAATTCCAAATGGTTAATTCAACCCACTCAATTGCTTTTGTGGCTCTTGTCCACTTCTTGATATGTTTTCATGCATTAGCCATAGATCTGAATTATCATAGTGGTTGATGTAAATCTCACCACATCCTTAGTGATTGAATTGTAAGACTTCTATGCTTATTATAGGGTTAACCCCTCACTAGCGTGTTGAAGTTGTTCTCACATGGTGGATTGTTGGTTCAGGTCGAGTTTTCTTCCGTTGATAATGAAAGACCTTAAGGCTTTTGTTTAAAATCAATCCACTCACCTTTTGGAAATCTTTTAGCCGAACTACGGCGTTTTGATCCTTATCTTTCATGAAAGGTACGTAGGCAATGGGTTTCATCCATCCAAACACAAAAATAATAAAATTTGTACATTCTTTCTCTCATCCCTTCAATCAATGTTTGCACAAAATAATTTCATAAACAAATAATTGATACGACAAGTTGTGAAAAGAGGTTCCCTTAGAGTACTAAGGATGTTGTGGGTGCCTAACACCTTCCCACAACATAATTACCCCCTTACCCAGATCTCTGACCTTTTATTGGTTTTCTATGCGTAAAACTTCTTAGGCTTTTGTTCGCTTTCTAGCCATTCCTTTGGATAAATAGAAGTGCGGTGGCGACTCTATCTTGTATGCTTTGCTTTTGATTTAATCAATAAATCATAAAGTGACGAATACACCGCTACAGAAAAGTGGCGACTCTGCTGGGGATCGGATCTTCCTAGTGGGTTTGCCTACTTTTCACACTTTGTTGTATTATTTGTCTATTGTTTATGACATATTTTTGTGCAAATTTGGGATTACTGTATTGATTGTAATGCTTGAATTGCTTGATATATCAATTGCTGTTTGCTTGGTGATCTCTGTGAGATGAGTTCTATACCCGAACTCGAGTGCACCCTATGATAGGAGAATGGCATAGTCTCGTCGACTTGTGTGGAGTTATTCCTTAGCAAGTTGACTTGTGAGTCCATTCACTTGGTGGAGGTCATGTTGGATTAATAATGTCACACAAGTTATTTGTGGTTAGTCATTATTCTTTCAACATGTGCCTTAGAAGCCAAGGACCTTAGTTTACCAAGCCCATCTTGGCCTATTTTTAGGACGTAGTGCGGAGGTCGTTCAGATTTCATATCTGATGCGATTGTTACGCGATACTATACTCATAAGAGTCTCTCTTGAGAATATTTTTGGAATACGAGTATTCGTTCCTCCGATAATATTCGAAAGATGGGATGATGACTATGGGAACCTCTGGTAGAACATGTTCGGCAGGTTTAAACCATAGTACACTCCCTTTGGGTGGTTCTTAACCGAGACTCCATGCTCGTGACTCACAATAAACCCGTGATTCATGGTTGATCCGTTCGACTATCGTTAATATCAATGGAACTTGGGTGTTGATAAGGTGAAAACCATAATCCACCAAAATGGATGATTGATATTAAGGATGGTTGAACCGTTCATATATCGTTAATATCAATGGAACTTGGGTGTCGATAAGGTGAAAACCATATGGTTCAGAAGCATATGGTATCTCATGACACTGACACTGTCTAGTCCGATTGATCGTTAACAGCTGATGATCATAAGGCTTGCCTCCGTTTATGTAAATCTACTAATCGTTAAGAACTCCTAGTCTTCAGGTTTCAACAATCTTTCCTAACAACCATTGATTTTGACGAATGGTGGAACTCCTACCACAATCACGCTTTCCCAAGTGACCAGTTTCTTCAAAATATGGTCGACGCACTTTCCACTCTCGCCGCCGATATACCGCCTCCGCCTCCGTCCATTAACACTCCCGACCCAAAAGCCCAAAATCCTTAAGTCGACGAAGCCCCCCAAAAGGTACATGTTACTGATTTAGTTTCTTATTTTCTTGGTGTTGTACCAAACTGACGGTTTTTGCTATCAAGGTCGAAAGAGGGTCGCCCCCTCTGCTGAGCCGACTCTGGCGAAGCCTTCGAAGAAGCAACGAGCGCTTTCTGTAGCGGTGTATTCGTCGCTATATGATCTATTGGCTAAATCATAAGCAAGAGATACAATGAAATTTCGAGTCGCCACCGCACTTTTATTTATCCAAAGGACTGGCTAAAAAGCGAACAAAAGCCTAAGAAGTTTTACACGTAGAAAACTAATAAAAAGATCAGAGAGTCTGGGTAAGGGGTAAATTACGCAATGGGAAGGTGTTAGGCACCCATCACGTCCTAGGTACTCCTAGGGAGCCCTTTTCACACTTGTTGTATAAAATTGTTATTTGTTATGACATAAGTATTGTGCAAACATGATTGAGATGATGAGAAAAGAATATACAATTTTTTATTGGGTTTGAACGGATGAACCCGTTGCCTACGTACCTTCCATCAAAGGTAAGGATCAAAACGCCGTAGTTCGGCTAACAGATTTCCAAAAGTTGGTGGATTCAATTTTAAACAATAGCACTGAGGCTTTTCATTATCAATGGGAGAACACTCGACCAAAACCAACATCCACCATGCGAGGATAGCTTCGACGTACTAGAGGGGTTAACCCTGTTTTCAGTATGGAAGTCTTACTGTCAACTCACTAAAGATAAGGCGAGGTTTACATCAACCACAATGATAATTGAAACCTATGGCTAATGCATGAAAAGATTAACAATGGACAAAGCCAAAACAAGTGAATGAGTGAAGTTAATTGATTGTGATTATGAAAATGGAGTCAAAGTATGATTAAGATTAATTCAAAGAAGTATTATGAAATGGAGTTTGAAAAAAGTCAAGGACTTGGGTCCAGGTTTTTGGTTTGAAAACATGAGGATGTTTGCACAATATCTATCTCAAGTTTGAAATCAGAGTGTGAAAAGGTTTAGGACACAATGGGGATGAATGGATGGAAATGGGTTGTAAAAACTTCTTAGAATGTTCACCTCTTGAGATCATATGGAAGATGATTCAAGTGTGTCCTTTGGAATGGGCAATGAGCAATAACGAAGTAAACAGACAAGAAAGTCAACAAAAGCGGATATCGGATGCCAATCACTGGGCTTATACCAATCTCCTAAAACAGAACTGGATATCAGAAGCCACTCAATGGACTTACACTAATCTCCTAAAACAAAAAAGAAACTTGGATACCGGATGCCAATTAGTCTGGACTTATACCAATATCCAACATATGATCTTGGGAATACAAATGCCAACTTGCAGGGACTTACAATTGCATCCTCACATACAAAGAAAAACAAAACAAGGATGTCAGATGCCAATCTGTCTGGGCTTACCCTAACCTCCACAGTATGGTCCTAGGAATACAAATGCCAACTTGCAGGGACTTATAATTGCATCCTCACATACAATCAAACAAATGCATCAAGCAAAGATAAGATGAGTGGCCAATGAAATGGTCTTACAACTCACTTCCATATCATAGGAACAATGGCCAATAAATGGTCCTACAATTGTCCTCAATGGGTAAACAACAATGATAATGTCACAAAGACAAATGTAATGATCATGCATTAATGAGCAATAAATGATGATGAGTGCACAAAGCATGCAAGCAAACATGTGTATATGAAGCAAGTGATCAATCAATGAAGTCAATCAGCACACGCTATAACCAAACAAGGAGGCTCATACAACAGGGTTAGGCATTGAAGCCAACTGGAATAGGGTCACAGGTGCTCTTAACCTTGCCATTGAGGGGCTAAGGTGAAGCAGATGAAAGGATATGAGGGGTGTGCCTCATTGCTCTTATCCCTGATCAGGGAGAGCATTGAATATATCAGAAAGTGTGGGAGTTCAGAAAGTAGGAACTCTCTCCACAGATAAGACTCTATAGATCTTGGGCTTGGATCTCAATGCTACAACCATGTAATGGGAGCAAAGAGAAGACTCACAGAATAGTAGGAGATAGATTGCTTATCTCTTGGATTCTACCAATTGCCTTTCTTGAAGGACTTTTCCTGCTTGGGACAAATATAAACACACACAAGCATTGCCTCTTAAGGAGGACTTCAGACAGTTGCCTGGCCAAATAACGGGCCAGGTCTTCCAGACTACATGAAGAAAAGGGATTATACCTCAAATGCAAATTGCTAAATAGCAAAGCAAAGCAAGTTCAAAGAACTAAGCAACTAAAGGTACCTGAAATAGTCAAACAGAATCAGTACACAGTTCAAAAGTCAAAGCAAAATGAGAATAGAATTAACAGTCAACATAATCAGATGAATGTGCAAAGCACAAGACTCAAATCATATGAGTCAAGCCACCTACAAAACAAAGAGGTTAGCTCATGATAAACAAATCAAGCTCAACCAAGTTGTATAAATTTCTTTGAGGCAATTGTTGCTTAACCTGAAACAATGAGCTCAAACATAAGCAATGAGACCACTAGGACAAGCCTAGGGTCAAAAGAGGATGAGAAAGTCAAAACAGCAAATGAAAGTCAACCAAAATCAAGTTTAAACAATCAAGAAGCAAACTCAATTGGTTTCATGTTCATATCATGCATCATCATCATTTCATAAGCAAAAGAAGTCAAAGCATGGCAAATGAAAGCTCATAGAAGTCAACAGAAAGACTTAACTAAAAACCAACCATAAACAATTCCAAAAATCATCAAATAATTCATGATCAATCCTAATCCATAACATGACATGCATATAAAATTTCAGCTCATTTGGATCAAGGGAAGTTGGTCAATGAAAATCAGAAAGTCAAAGCAAGTTCAAGCATGCTCAAAGAACTTTACCAAACATGCACCAACTTCAAAAAATCATAACTCAGTGATAACAAATGAGAAATGAATGGGATCAACACCATGGCAAAGCTTAAGATGTCTAGTAGTCACATATGAAATTTCAAGTCCATCTAATAAAGTATGAGAATTTCACAAATGAAATGGCAACATGTATCACACAAGTCAACATTTTGGTCAAACAGGGGACAAAAATCTCAATCAATTGGAAAATGCCACAAACAATTCCACAAAAAATCACATGTAATATAGACATCCAAGAGTAGGTTCATGCAAAAATTCAGATCAAATTGAGGTCAAGAAGCATACAATCAAAAATCATGAAGTTGCATATCATTGGTGTGACACAAATTGTCACACCCTAATTCAAAAATTCATAACTTAATGATCAGATAAGATAAATTCACAAACTCTACACCAAAATAAACATGAGTGAGTCTAGTTTGTGTACAAAAAATTTCAGGGCCATTGGATACATCATCATCATTTCATAAATGATTTGGCAAAATGTACAAAATATGCATGCATGTCACAAACCCTAGCATCATTAAAAATTCGACCATCCAAAAAATCAGCAAAAATCATGATAAAAAAGTAGAGGTCCAGCAGAGCAATATGCGAAAATTTTCATGAAATTTGGATTTGAAATGATGATGTTATGAATTTTGTAAGTTGGTGAACCAAAATGAAATAAATATTGAACAATTAAAATGAATTGATTTAAATAAATGTGACCGATGGCAAAGTGGTAATTCTTTGGATGTTTTAGTGAAACGGTGCGCACCGTTTAGATGCGTGTCACTCAGCGATAGGACATGGCAATAGAATAGTGACAAAAGCATGCAAGGCACGTAAAACAAATTCTGGAAATATGGTTTTTAGGGTTTATCAGTTACAGTGAAGCTTCATCACTTTCATTCAATCGAAAAAAATCAAAATGCCCAGAAATAGCAATTAAGCATATCATTGGAACCAGCAAGCATCGTACATACATAATCCAGCCATAGATTTCATTAACTCATCTCAATCAAAGCAAATCGAGCAAGAACATGTTCATGTAGTAAACTTTAAATCCATGTAAATCAGTGAATACTCAACCATTTCATGCAATCCATAGCTCATTAGAATCAGCAAAGAGAGATCTATCCTAAGCACCTCATGATTTTGGAAATAAAGAGGGTCGAAAACTTACTTGTATTTGAAGAAAAGAGTGAAACAGTGTTGTTTTGAATGCTTTGGCTTGAAACAGGTGAAGCTTGCGGTTGGTATTGATGAGTAGTTGAAGAAGTTTAGCTCAACAAATCCAAATCCAACTTAAATCAAAACTTGCCATGGCTGTGTGCTTGGTGAAAACAGACTCGAGATGAACTTCCAGTTGGTGATTGATGCTTGGAAATGGCTCACAATGATGGTCAGGTGATGAAACCACAAAGGGTTGCTCGAGTCTTTTGGAGTTTTGGTCAGAAAATGCAAAGTGAGAAAAATGGTGATTTTGAGAGAATGAGTTTTCTGTGTGATTGATGGCTGCTGCTAGGGTTTAATTTTGACAGAAAAAGAGTTTATATACCTCTGTTTTGCAATGGCTAAGCAAGTGTTAAGCATGATTATCTCAAATGAAGCCATTTGCCAATTTGCTAAGTTTCAACCAAATGCACATGGAGGTGTGTGTTCTGCCCGAGTTTGGGCCTTGGGCAAGTTTCAAATAACATTTCAAACAAGTTCCAATTGGCCAAAATGCTTAAAAATCAATATTTGGCAAAGTCAAATTTTAACTTCACTTGAAATTAAATAATGCAAGTCCAAAAAGGCCATTTTGAATGGTGAAGTTTTGGTGAATGAGGATGACATTTTTGGAAAGAGGGGATCAAGTGTGACTTGTAGGAAAAAACCCCACCAAATTTGGCCAAATGGTTTGAGAGATATGGCCTTTTGAAGTTCAAAATTTTTTGAAAATGAATTGATCATAACTTGCCAACCATACATGGGAATTGAGTGTTCTTGGACTTTTTGAAAATGGGAGAACAAGATCTTCAACTTTCATGTTGGGCAAAAATTCATTTGAAGCTTGTATCATGATGCAAGATTAGGATCAAGAAGTTTCCATTTTTGGCAAATTTGAATTACAGGTCAACTTTCTATTTTGGGAAATTTTCTGTTTGACTTCAAATTCTTCCATGATGATGTTTGCCATGATATATGAGGCCTATATGGACATGAATGAGCTCCCTCAAACCAATTCCCATCATCAAATCACTGATTAAATCCACAGTTGACCAAGTTTGACTTTTCTAGGGTTTTGCCTGACTGAAGCATGTTCTGGTGAATTCCAAACCCTAATTCCTTGAGATCTTGATTCCAAATGATATCACAACATATATGAACTCTTGATGATTGACCATGGTGCCCAAATTCTGCAAGAATGGCCACCATCCATTGCAATGACTGACTTTGACTGATTTTGACCTAATTGGCTGATGATTGCTTCAGCTGCAAGTAACATGGTTAGATGACAATATTTTTGTACTTTTTGGTTAGTAAACATATGAAAAGCAAAGATATACAAATGCAAGACATGCTTGGTGATCAAGAACCACACTCACAAGGCAAACCAACCACTAGGAGGGAAGCTAGGGCATGCAATGATCCTTGAGGCCATGAGATGATATGATATGGGCCATGAGGGATCTTAGGGCCAAAATTGGGGTCTTACAGATGCCCCTATTTAAGGTCATTCTAGCCGGAGAAGTGAAGTTTAGAAATCTTCATCTCGACGCGGTAGAATGGGCTTAAATAACAGTAATGAGACAAATTTTGGTCCCTAAGAGACCTCATGATGCAAATGTATGCATGCAAAAGACAAAAATTCTGTGGGGAATATGGTTCACACAGAAGAAAAGACGATCCATCGGAGTGATATACTCACCAGGAACAGAGACTTTAACAAGACTTTAGTTGGGGATAGACAAAACTGACACAGCGCGAACAAGACACGACTCTGATTAGGGAAAAGAAATCAAATTGGAGACCTAACTGGGGAGTGAAAGACTCACACTGGGGAAACTACAATTCCAAAGGAAAAACATCCATTGGAGAGACACAAGCTGACTCCTGAGGAGAAGCAACAAGAAACTTCACTGAGGAAGCACCAAAGAAAATGAGGTGTTACCGGGTATAAGGGTAACAAAAAACAGGAAGGAACACCAAGGATACCGGGTTGTAGGTATGTAACAGGTGACCGACCAAAGACGTGAATTGGTGTGTGTTCCAAAACACTCATCATCCTGAAGAGAGCGAAAGCAAACTTGTTTATAGGATGGATATTTGATTCTGTAAAGAATGCAAATCTTACTCAGTTGGGGAAACAAATAAAGTGTTCGACAAGAGAGTGCATGAGATATGTTATCTATAGCCGTCAAAACGTAGGTAATATACTCGCATGGAAAATTATCCTGAACCGGGTTGTAGGTTGTTTATAGGATAAGATCCGAAATCGTGAATTGGTTTGTGTTCCAAAACACTCATCATCCTGAAGAAAGCTAGAACAGCAGACTTGTTTATAGGATGGATATTTGATTCTACAAAGAATGCAAATCTTACTCTGCGGAGAAAACAATCAAAAGATTGACCCAAGAGCGAACGAGATATAATATCCATTACCGTCAGAACGTGGATAGAATACTCACAAAGGAATATTATCCTGAACCGGGTTGTAGGTTGTTTGTAGGATAAAATCCGAAGACGTGAATTGGTTTGTGTTCCAAAACACTCATCACCCTGAAGAAAGCTAGAACAGCAGACTTGTTTATAGGATGGATGTTTGATTCCACAAGGAATACGAATCTTGCTCAGCTGGGGAAAATCAACAAAGGATTCCAACTAAAGAGCGCATGAGACATATTATTCATTACCGGCAGACCGTGAATAATATACTCGAAAGGAAAAGACACCAGAGATACCGAAGTGTATAATAGGTGACTAACCAACAAAGAGAGACAATCGATACCAAGCATCCGGGTAAACGAAAGACGACTCAAAGGAGGATAAATTGCAAGCATCCGGCAATTATCCGACAACAAAGAAATATTCGATTCCATAAAGGGAAATAACGAATCTTACTCGACTAGGGAAACACAAAAGGCTTCGACTGAAGAGTGCATGAGATACATTATTCATAGCCGTCAGAACGTGAATAATAACCTCGCATGGAAAATTATCCTTAACCGGGTCGTAGGTTGTTTATAGGATAAAATCCGAAAAGAAAAGCATCGGGGTACCAAACTAGGTATATAATGATGACCAATCAAGAGGAGCAACAAACATTACCAACAAGAGGGTAAATGAAAGGCGATCTGCTGAGGAAGCACTGATGAAAATCAATGATCCGGGGAACACAATCACTGACAAAAGGTGAAAGGACCCGCTGGGGATAAAATTGCTAGCATACGGCAATTATCCACAAAAAGACTTGATGGGGATATAAGTGCTGATCTGAGCAACTTATCCGAGCAAAGGAAACCCAACATCAAGAACTAGATGAAGATAACTACAAGGGGAAAATTGTCATCGGTTGGGATGAACAACAAAGTTAACTCTGCAAGTGGAGAGAACGGGGTTTACAACTACCGGTTTGTAGGTAGAAAAACCGCAAAGATAGGACTTACGACTGCTGGTTTGTAGGCAGAGGGCCAAAAAAGGGGGGTGGAGGTGACCACAAAATTAGGGTTTACATTTACCGAATATGGGGTAGAAGACCAACAAAGCTGGCTGGGGAATAAAAGGTGTATAACCACAAATTCTGCCAAGAAGCCAGGAGAAATAGGACTTATAACTACCGGTATGAGGGTAGAGGCCCGAAAATTCCGCCGGGGAACAACCCACTGGGAAGCACAAGACTTGTGACAAATAGCCAATTCGGGAATAATCCGAAAAGACGGACTGAATCAAGACATGTCCTAATGAGGATGTATCTCAAATAGGAAAATCCATCCCAATATATGTGTTGGGAGGAAACGGAAGAAACCGTCATCCACGAGGATATATCTCAATGGGGAACTGCAGAAGGAAAGACAAACATTTTCTGCTTATGGGGTTGACTCTATATGGAGAGATTTTAAACACCCAACATCTGCTTGGGGAGGATCTATAAAGAGATTTGTATCACCCAAAAGCAGGAAACACAACAAACAAAGGATACATGGCAATAAATGCAACATGAATATCTGAATGTTTATGAATATGCATGAATATGCGTGATTTATGTTTGATGAATGCTGACAAAACAGACAATTCTAACACAAACAGGTCCAGGAATCAAACGCCCGGTATTATACTTCCAGGGGAAAAACCAACTGGAGAGCCAATCCGCGGAGATCTGCATGCTGTAAAGCAAAGATCTGCGGGTACTGCTGGAGAAGCAGAGAGTCAGAGATATCAGGAGACAACCCAATCAGGGTACAGAAAGTCACAACGGGCAAGACAGCCACCAAGACAAATCTGTCGGGGAACAAGAGCAAATCCAGGATATCTGCAGGGGATCCCAGTGTCAACTGGGAAACAAAGGGTGCATTGCACAAGCAAGAACTGCTGTAGAAGCAACTCCACAGAACTCCACTGGGGAACAACCCACTGAGGGAGAATGATATCATCCAAATAGAATCTAACTGCATGAGCAACTCTACTGGGGAAAACTGTCGGCTACTCTCTTGGGAACCAACCCACTGAGGGAGGACAGATCAAACAAGTAGATTCTGCAACAAATCACTCCACTTGGGGAGAATACACATAGCAAACTGATCACAACAAGTAGATTCTGCAATATAAGCCACTCTATTGGGGATCACAAACAGTCAGGAAATCAATCCGTTCACGGGAGGCCAAAGCCAACATCCAACCATACTGGGGATTGAAGGAGTATTCAACAGGCGAAACTGCCACAACAAACATCCTGCAGACTAAGCTGAGGAAAAGATGGTTGAAATAAATTGGGATATCAACCCAACCAACCAATGAATAGGGAAATAAATCCTGCTCTGCCGAAGAGAATAACTCTGATGGAGAGATAGCAACAATTCCGCAGACGACTTCGCCGGGGAAAAGGTAAAGTACCGGGTATCAAACCACTGACTTACCGAACCTTCAAAAAGGAAAGCGATCGTGCTGAGGAAACAGACAATTCCGCTGGCAACTGCACTGGGAAGAGTGACAACAGCTCTGCACGCGAATCCGATGGGGGTATCAACAACAGTTCTACTCGTGAACGTGTCGAGGAGACAAATAAAGTCTGGGAATATCGACCCACTGGAGAAAGTAACGGGGCACCAAGATGACAAACCATCAACCACCGAAACTTCTACAAGAAAAACACCCATGCTAGGGAAGATTGCTGCTGGAGGAAACGAAGTCTTCAACAACACTCTGCTTGCGACTATACTGGGGAACAACCCCAACAACGAATCTGTTTGAGGAACATCCTCAAAAAAGATCTGCAGAAAGAAGATACAACCAAACCAGGAATATGAACAAATGTCTTACCTGTTGGAAATCATGCCACCCTCGGGAGAGCACTGAGATATTCTTGAGTATCCTTTCAATATTGTGAATGTTCACTTTGTTTAAAACAACAATTTTGAAAAATTTGATTTGTTTAAACAATGACATTTTATCAATTAAAATATGCAAAACATTTGTTGAATTGAAACAAATAAGAGTGTAAATAATTGGATAAAAAGCTCAAATTGATTTGATAGAATGGTAGCCTGCAAATGGCAAGACTCCATAGATCTGTACAAATTTGAAATCAGTGATATATATTGGAAGAGGGCTACATTGAACATAATGATCCTTTCTCTACCAATTTGAATCTCGATGTATCCGAAGCTTCAGTTGACGACGAATCGAGAATCTTCTGACGAAATGACGACTGTGGAACAGAAAGTCTTGTCAGGATGCAGTTACTTGCCAATATCCCTAATTTTTGCCTAGATTGCCCCGGAGTGAGGTATTCAATCTAGCGGGATGCAAATATATTCTTTTTTCAAGTCTCTAATTTTTTGCCTGGATTACCCTTGCGGGTTCTCCACCGAGACGCTCATTTTTGCCTAAGCCGCCCTTTCGGGTTTTCAACTTAGCGAACAATTCTGTTTTTTCATTCTTTTTTCAAGCATATACTTTTTTTTAGGCAAAGTATCTCTTAACTGCATCTGAATTCACAGGACGAGTGAAATCCTCCCCATCCATTGTTGTAAGCATCAAAGCACCGCCTGAAAAGGCTCTCTTAACAACATATGGACCCTCGTAGTTTGGAGTCCACTTGCCCCTGGCATCGGGCGCGAAAGATAAAACTTTCTTGAGCACAAGGTCACCTTCTCGGAACACACGAGGCTTGACCTTCTTGTTGAATGCTTTCTTCATTCTCTGCTGATATAACTGACCATGACACATGGCAGTTAACCGCTTCTCTTCAATCAAATTCAGCTGGTCATAACGACTCTGAATCCATTCAGCATCAGTCAACTTGGCTTCCATCAAGACTCGCATTGATGGGATCTCCACCTCTACTGGGAGAACGGCTTCCATGCCATAAACAAGAGAGAAAGGGGTTGTCCCTGTTGAAGTGCGTACAGACGTACGATATCCATGCAAAGCAAATGGCAGCATCTCATGCCAATCTTTGTACGTGACAGTCATCTTCTGGATAATCCTCTTGATATTTTTGTTAGCAGCTTCAACAGCCCCATTCATCTTAGGTCTGTAGGGAGAGGAATTATGGTGTGCAATCTTGAATTCAGCGCACAACTCATCCATCATCTTGTTATTCAGATTGGATCCATTATTAGTAATGATCCTCTCTGGCACACCATAACGGCAAATCAACTGGTTCTTGATAAACTTCACAACCACCTGCCTGGTTACATTCGCGTACGAAGCGGCTTCAACCCATTTGGTGAAGTAGTCGATTGCTACGAGAATAAACCGATGTCCGTTGGACGCTTTCGGCTCAATCATGCCGATCATGTCAATTCCCCACATAGAGAAAGGCCATGGTGATGAAATCACATTCAGAAGTGTCGGAGGAATATGAATCTTATCCGCATAAATTTGACACTTGTGACATTTCTTCACATACTTGCAACAGTCAGACTCCATTGTCAGCCAATAGTAGCCTGCTCTCAGCATCTTCTTAGCCATGGCATGTCCATTGGAATGAGTACCAAATGAACCCTCATGGACCTCAGTCATCAATAGGTTTGCTTCGTGTCTATCCATGCATCTGAGCAAAACCATATCAAAATTTCTCTTATACAGCACTTCACCACTGAGGTAGAAACTGCCTGACAACCTTCTCAAAGTTTTCATATCTTTCACAGATGCCCCAGGCGGGTAGACCTGGTTCTGGAGGAAATTCTTGATATCAAAATACCAAGGCTTGTCATCTTTCACTTCTTCAATTGCAAATATGTGAGCGGGCCTGTCCAAGCGCATCACAGTAATGTTGGGAACATCATTCCACCATCTGACCACAATCATGGAAGCAAGCGTTGCAAGGGCATCTGCCATCCGATTATCTTCTCGAGGAATGTGATAAAATTCAACTTCTGTGAAGAACGTTGAAATTCTCCTTGCATAATCTCTGTACGGAATGAGACCTGGCTGATTCGTCTCCCATTCACCCTTGATCTGATTGACAACCAAAGCCGAATCACCATAGACATCAAGATATTTGATTCTCAAGTCAATGCATTCTTCAAGTCCCATAATACAGGCTTCATACTCCGCCATATTATTCGTGCATTTGAAAGTTAGCCTTGCTGTAAACGGAATGTGTGAACCTTGAGGAGTAATAATCACTGCCCCAATTCCATTCCCATATTGATTAACAGCGCCATCAAACACCATCGTCCATCTGGAACCAGGTTCCGGACCTTCATCAAGTGTAGGCTCATCGCAATCTTTCATCTTCAAATACAGAATTTCCTCATCCGGGAAGTCAAACTGAACAGACTGATGATCTTCAATCGGCTGGTGCGCTAAATGGTCAGCCAAGATACTACCTTTGATAGCTTTTTGAGCTCGATACTCAATATCATACTCAGACAACAACATCTGCCAACGGGCAATCCTCCCAGTTAAAGCAGGCTTCTCGAAGATATACTTGATCGGATCCATTCTGGATATCAACCAAGTTGTATGATTTATCATGTACTGGCGCAAACGCTTGGCAGCCCAAGCCAAAGCACAGCACGTCTTCTCAAGCGTAGAGTACCGAGACTCACAATCAGTAAACTTCTTACTGAGGTAGTATATAGCAAATTCCTTCTTCCCTGACTCATCTTGTTGACCGAGTACACAACCCATTGAGTCTTCAAGAACTGTCAAATACATAATCAGAGGTCTTCCTTCCACAGGCGGAGACAGGATCGGAGGTTCGGACAGATAATCTTTGATACTGTCGAAAGCTTTCTGGCAATCCTCGGTCCAATCATGAGACTGATCTTTCCGGAGGAGCTTGAATATCGGCGCACATGTGGCAGTCATGTGGGATATAAATCTGGAAATATAGTTCAAGTGGCCAAGAAAACCTCGGACTTGCTTCTCAGTTTTGGGTGCGGGCATCTCTTGTATTGCTTTGACCTTTGCAGGATCAACTTCAATACCTCTTTCGCTTACCACAAAACCCAACAACTTGCCGGAACGGACTCCAAATGTACATTTGTTCGGATTCAGGCGAAGTTTGAACTTCCTCAGACGCTGAAAAAGCTTCAACAAATGCTCAACATGTTCAACTTCCGTTCGGGACTTAGCAATCATATCATCAACATAGACTTCTATCTCCTTGTGCATCATATCATGAAACAAGGTAGTCATAGCTCGTTGATACGTGGCTCCGGCGTTCTTCAAACCGAAAGGCATCACTCGATAACAGAATGTTCCCCAAGGTGTGATGAATGTTGTCTTCTCCATATCCTCTGGTGCCATCTTGATTTGATTATATCCGGAAAATCCGTCCATAAAGGAAAAGACTTTGAATTTAGCTGTATTGTCTACCAACATGTCGATGTGTGGTAGAGGAAAATCATCTTTTGGACTAGCTTTATTCAAATCTCTGTAGTCAACGCACATACGGACTTTTCCGTCCTTCTTAGGAACAAGCACAATATTGGCCACCCATTGAGGATATGTAGAAGTCACCAGAAACCCCGCATCAATTTGCTTCTGAACTTCCTCTTTGATCTTCACTGCCATATCTGGATGAGTTCTTCTGAGCTTCTGCTTCACAGGCACGCACTCAGGCTTCAAAGGCAGGAAATGTTGCACAATATCTGTATCTAAACCCGGCATGTCTTCATAGGACCAAGCAAAGATATCTGAATATTCTCGTAGCAAACTGATCAAATCTTCCTTGACAGACCCTTCAAGAAGTGCCCCAATCTTCACCAGGCGAACACAATCCTCAGACCCCAAGTTGACTGTTTCCAAGTCTTCGAGATGCGGCTGAATGATCTTCTCTTCGTGCTCAAGGAGACGGGTGATCTCATCAGGAATCCCTTCAACATCATCTTCCTCTGCCTCAAATACAGGGAATTCAAAATTGGGAGATGGCGTTGGATCATTATGTTCAATGGGTTTTAGGATCAACCTGCATAATGATTTTGGTTAGGGAGAAACTTCAGAATTTAATCAAGCAAATCATTATGCAGATGAAAAATGTTTTGCTTTTATTTTGTTTTTATGGTTTTTTGTGATCACTGATTTCATAATGAAAAGCAAAAAGTGAAAACAAAGGAAAAACAAATGTTTAAACAATGCAATAATTGAATGAAAACATCATTGTATATATGCTTTGCCAACAATGTCATCACTTCTCCTTTTGGCATGGGAGAAGGGTTTTAAACAAAGTGAACAATTTACTCTGATCTATGGATAACTGTAGGAACATCCACAACGACCCAATTGTGGCAGACACCACCAGGAATAACAAAATTGTTCGTGTCCTCTGCATCTTCTTCAATGATAGCAGCAACTTCCTCTTCTTCAGGTTGATCAGCATGGATGAATCCTCCACTCGTGAACAAACCTTGCTCATTGCATGCCCCAGAACAGTAGCCAATGCCAGCCCGGGATTTATTATCTTCAAGTTCAATCACCTTCCCTAATCCAGCAACTGCACCACATTCAATGGCCAGCTTCGCATCACGGTAGGAAGTGAATGAAGGAGACTTCTTCTCGACTGGTTCATCAATAGATAAAGCTTGGAATGGAGTTCCAATTTCATCCTCAGCGTCAATGTACGAGAAGGAAGACAGATGGCTAACCAGGAGAGCCTTTTCTCCCCCTACTACAACCAATTTCTTGTTTTTGACAAATTTCAGCTTCTGGTGTAGGGTGGATGTCACGGCGCCAGCCTCGTGAATCCATGGTCTGCCCAAGAGACAGCTATAAGATGGGTGGATATCCATTACTTGAAAAGTAACTTGGAAATCACTTGGTCCTATTTTGATTGGGAGATCAACTTCCCCAATCACGGTCTTGCGCGACCCATCGAATGCTTTCACAACAACCCCACTCTGCCTCATAGGAGGACCTTGGTATGACAATCTAGAGAGTGTGGATTTTGGCAGTACATTAAGAGAAGATCCAGTGTCCACCAGCACATTGGACATTGCATCTGATTTGCAATTCATGGAAATGTGTAAAGTCATGTTGTGGTCTCTTCCCTCCTCAGGGAGATCAGCGTCACAAAAGCTCAAAGTGTTGCAAGCAGTAATGTTTGCAACAATACTATCAAACTGCTCAAGAGTGACGTCGTGATCAACGTACGCCAGGTCCAAGACTTTCTGCAGAGACTCCCTATGGGGTTCTGAATTCAGCAGCAAAGAAAGAATAGAAATCTTGGAGGGCGTGTGCAGAAGCTGGTCTACAATATTGTACTCACTCTTTCTGATGAGCCTCAGCATCTCATCAGATTCTTCATCAACAATGCCACTCGGGCCAACTGAAGAAACAGGAGTCTTTTGTACGGATGAGGAGGGTTTGGCAACATCAAGTGCCGGATTCTGAACTTTGGCAGCTGTCCCAACCGGACGTTCAACAGATTTAGAAGCAACAACAGGAGCTTTGGTAGGTGCAGAAAATACACGACCACTTCGGGTCAACCCACTGACATCAGCAACAGTGGTCACGGAAGTGGAAGGCAAAGGCACTTCGACCCCATCCTGGACAGCAACAGGATTGTACCGGAATGGCACAACTCGATCAGATGAATATGGCACAGGGCCGGCAGGTTTAATAATCAAAGAAGGGGAAGCCTTCGGCTTGTTGCTATTGTAGCGAATAACAACGGGCTCAGGTAGCTTGAACACTGGTGAAATGACATTCACCTCAGGCTCAACCTCATCAACATTGAGATTTTGCAGAATCTCAATGGTACCCTCATTCAACATCTTTTGCAGCTCTTTGCGGACTTGGTCGCAACCCCAGCGATTAACCAAACAGACGCGACACTTGTCATGGTTATGCTCCAAGTAGCTGTACTGACACAGCATACGGTGTAATCCGACCAATGACTGCCTGATGTGGCTCACATACTTAACCTTGTACTTCCCAAGGCATTCCTGAATCATGTTCACAGACTTCCCATGCGAAGGCAATGGGTTCCTGGTGACGTTCGGGTTTGAGTCTTCAAAACTCAGAATTCCACTTCTCATAAGGTCTTGCACCTTAGTCTTCAGCTGGAAACAATTTTCTATGTCATGGCCCGGAGCGCCAGAATGATAGACACAGTGTAGGTCAGGCTTATACCACCACTGAGGGTTGACCGGTATAGCTGGAGGATCTCTTGGAGAAACCAACTTCCGCTCTATTAGAGAGGGATATAACTCTGCATAAGTCATGGGAATCGGATCAAAACTGATCTTCTTCCTTTCATAACCCAGGTTTGCTTGATTACTCGTACTCCCACGAGGCTGGTAAGCCTGTTGCTGTGGACGAGATTGTTGCTGATGGTACTGCGGTTGCTGATATTGCTGTTGATGCTGATACTGTTGATGTTGATGCTGCTGATGTTAAGGAGTATTGTCCTTGAAAAACAGGCGCTACGTGAGCCACCTGGTGCTGATGACTGGTATGTCGTGCAGGCTTCCTCCGAACAGAGGGTCTTCTATGCTTCGGCTGAGATTGCACGGCATGTGCTTCCCCTTCTTTCCTCTTAAACGCTCCATATCGTTTAGAGGAAGAACCATCATCTTTAGCCAATCGTCCTTCACGGACACCTTCTTCGAGACGCATCCCCATGTTCACCATCTCGGTGAAATCAGAGGGAGCGTTTGCTACCATCCGCTCATAATAAAATGAGCCAAGAGTCTTCAGAAAAATCTTGGTCATTTCTTTCTCTTCCAGCGGTGGAGTGATCTGAGCTGCCAGCTCTCGCCATCTCTGGGCGTACTCCTTGAACGACTCTTTATCTTTCTGCGACATGGACCTGAGTTGATCTCGGTCAGGCGCCATATCGACATTGTATTTGTATTGCTTGACGAAAGCTTCGCCAAGGTCATTGAAAGATCGGATGTTGGCACTGTCCAGGCTCATGTACCATCTGAGCACGGCACCGGATAGACTGTCCTGAAAATAATGAATCAGGAGTTGATCATTATCAGTCTGTGTTGACATCTTCCTGGCGTACATGACCAGGTGAGCTAGTGGACAGGTGTTCCCCTTGTACTTTTCAAAGTCAGGGACCTTGAATTTGATCGGTATTTTGACACCGGGAACTAAGCAAAGTTCGGCTGCAGATTTGCCGAAGAGATCTTTGCCTCGAAGAGTCCTCAATTCCTTTCTCAGCTCAAGGAATTGATCGTTCATAGCATCCATTTTTTCATGAACATCTGAGCTCTCAGATGGCTCAGAGTGATAGATGGTGTCGTCTACCCTGGGCATGGTATGCACGACAGGAGGAGCGGGAACAGGGACCGGGCTAGATGCCGGCATATGAGCAAATGTTGGCGCAGGAATATCTGGCATAAAGCCTGGAGGCATCCCCCAAGGGAACCCGGCTGGCATAGCATTAGGCTGATGGACACTGACCGGCACTGTAGAAGTGGCTATCTCCGAAATAACCGTCCTTTGGGGAGGAGTTGCTGGAGGCGGAGTAGGCTGATTTTGGGCAGCAAGAAGTTGCTCCATCAAAGCGCCAAGTCTGGTGACCTCTTCCTTCAGTTCTCGGTTCTCTTGTTCCAATTGCTCCATTACTCTGGTAGAGTTGACTCGCGTATAATACCGGTGAGTCAGCTTGTCTTCAAAATAAATGAAGAACACAAGGTTAGGAACAGAAAATCAGAACAAAGGGTACCTGCTTATGCAAGAATGATGCATGAAATGCTTGTGCAAATGCTTTGTTTTCAAGGAACCCTTAGGGTATTATCTGCAATATTTTGAATTGTTAAAGCATTTTAATTACTCATGGGGAATATTTCATTCAAAATATTGAGACAAAGAAGTACAACATTTTCTTTTTATTACAAAGAGAAAAGGTAAATGACATCCTATGGATCCCTAACAGCTCGGGATGCTGGAAGACGAGAAGTGCACAACTTCTTGATCTCTCTCTCATAGGCTGCCTCCATGTCAGCTTTCTCTTTGGCAAGCTGATCATACCTCCTTTTCCAAAATTTGGAAGACTGAGGAAGCAGAGATGTCCAAGTGTCATTCGGATCGTCGATCACTCGGTGCTCGAGGAACTCAATCATGGCGTCCTTCTCCTTGAGCTGCTGCAGCAGTTCCTCCCTTTCACGGATCCAAGCACGCGAAAGGTCTTCTTCTCTCAACTCCCCTACACGTTGGGTAGGGAGGGTTGAAGGCCCAGCCACATCCAACTGTGTAGGTCTTGGATAATCATACGGCATCAGGTAGGTAGCAGCCCTCTGTCTGACCCAAGAGGTGTATGGCTCCAAAGCAATGCAGTTCTTTGGACCCAACTCGTTCCTACCCTTCTTGCGAATACTGCGCCAAGCACGGACAAATCTGGCTTTCAGGCCTTGAGGATCTTTACCCTCCAGAAAGAATACACCTTCTAACAGAATGTTATTGGGTTTATTCTTTAGGGGGAACCCAAGCTGACGACGTGCAAGTATAGGATTGTAGCTAATCCCACCACATGTGCCAAGAAGAGGCACATTAGGGAATTCACCATAATAGTCGATGATCTGGACGGTGTCATACACGCGATCATACCAGGTGATATCATCATTGGTGAGAGACATGAGTCTATGAGACCACCGTAGACATCCCTTGTTCTCCTTGAAAGCAACTGTCTGTGGCAAGTGCGAAATAAACCACTTGTACAGCAGGGGTAGACAGCAGACAATGACTCCTCCTCCTTTCACATTTCTGGAGTGCAAGGAAACATAGGCATCGCCCAACAAAGTCGGAACTGGATTAAGAACTGAGAAGATCCTAATAGCATTCATGTCCACGAACTTGTCGAAGTTGGGAAACAACACCAATCCATAGATGAGCAGCACAAATAGAGCCTCAAAGGCATCCTCACTCATGGCCTTCCCATAGAAGGTAGCTTGGGCAATGAGGAACTCGGAAGGAAAACCCTGAATTCCGCCTTTGGTAGTCAGATTAGCTCTAATCAGATCTTCATCTATGTGCAACAGGTTGGAAATCTCTCGAGCAGATGGAATATCCTCTAAGCCACTGAACGACACTTGTTCCAGAATCGGAATCCCAATAAGGTGAGAATACTCCTCCAAAGTTGGCAGCAACTGGAAGTCCGGAAATAAGAAGCAGTGATGCAACGGATCGTAGAACTGAGCTAAGGTACTCATCAACCCTTCATCAACCTGATTAGTCAGCAGAGGTAGGAGCTTCCCATAGCGAGCTTTGAAACCCAAGGGATCTAATACATACGATGTCAGATTCCTTAACTCTTTTACATCAGGCTGTCTAAAGCTGTACTTCTTTGTATGCCTTTTTGGTCTTTCCATGTCTGAAAATTTTGCAAATAAACCCTTTAAGTTCCTTGAAAATTTTCCTTTTTTGATGACATGAAGTGCAGATGAATGCATGAATGTATGAATGCAACAAACACACTCAAGGATCAAGCAAAGCACACCAAACAAAGGTCATGGGAAAGCTCTATGTACCCCTAATATCAATCATCCATTTTGGTGGATTTAGGTTTTCACCTTATCGACACCCAAGTTCCATTGATATTAACGGTACATGAACCGGCTCGAACACCCTTAATATCAACCAGCCGCTTTGATGGATTTTAGGTTTTACACCTGATCCGGGATCCATTGATATTAACGGTGTCTGAACGACTCAACCATGAATCAAGGGTTTGTTGAGAGTCACGAGCATGGAGTCTCGGTTAAGGACCACCCAAAGGGAGTGTACTAGGGTTTAAACCTGCCAGACATGTTCTATCAGAGGTTCCCATAATCATCGTTCCATCTTTCGAATATTATCGGAGGAACGAATACTCGTATTCCAAGAATATTCTCAAGAGAAACTCTTATGAGTGTAGTATCGCGTAACAATCGCATCAGAACTGACATCTGAACGACCTCCGCACTACGTTCCTAATAATAGGCCAAGATAGGTTTGGTAAACTAAGGTCCTTGGCTTCTGCGGAACATGATTGAAAGAATAATGCCTAACCACAAATAACTTGTGTGACATTATTAGTTCAACATGGCCTCCACCAAGTGAATGGGCTCGCAAGTCAACTGGCTAAGGAATACTCCACACCAGTCAACAAGACTATGCCATTCTCCTATCCTAGAGTGCACTCGAGTTCGGGTATAGAACTCATCTCACAGATCACCAAAGCAAACAGCAATTGTATATCAAGCAATTCACACATTACAATCAATACAGTCATCCCAAATTGTACAAAAATATGTCATATAACAAATAACAATATAGCACAACAAGGGTGAAAAGTAGGCAATACCACCAAGGATCGATGATAGTCCCCAGCAGAGTCGCCACTTTTCTGTAGCGGTGTATTCGTCGCTATATGATCTATTGGCTAAATCATAGGCAAGAGATACAATGAAATTTCGAGTCGCCACCGCACTTTTATTTATCCAAAGGACTGGCTAAAAAGCGAACAAAAGCCTAAGAAGTTTTACACGTAGAAAACTAATAAAAAGATCAGAGAGTCTGGGTAAGGGGTAAATTACGCAATGGGAAGGTGTTAGGCACCCATCACGTCCTAGGTACTCCTAGGGAGCCCTTTTCACACTTGTTGTATAAAATTGTTATTTGTTATGACATAAGTATTGTGCAAACATGATTGAGATGATGAGAAAAGAATATACAATTTTTTATTGGGTTTGGACGGATGAACCCGTTGCCTACGTACCTTCCATCAAAGGTAAGGATCAAAACGCCGTAGTTCGGCTAACAGATTTCCAAAAGTTGGTGGATTCAATTTTAAACAATAGCACTGAGGCTTTTCATTATCAATGGGAGAACACTCGACCAAAACCAACATCCACCATGCGAGGATAGCTTCGACGTACTAGAGGGGTTAACCCTGTTTTCAGTACGGAAGTCTTACTGTCAACTCACTAAAGATAAGGTGAGGTTTACATCAACCACAATGATAATTGAAACCTATGGCTAATGCATGAAAAGATTAACAATGGACAAAGCCAAAACAAGTGAATGAGTGAAGTTAATTGATTGTGATTATGAAAATGGAGTCAAAGTATGATTAAGATTAATTCAAAGAAGTATTATGAAATGGAGTTTGAAAAAAGTCAAGGACTTGGGTCCAGGTTTTTGGTTTGAAAACATGAGGATGTTTGCATAATATCTATCTCAAGTTTGAAATCAGAGTGTGAAAAGGTTTAGGACACAATGGGGATGAATGGATGGAAATGGGTTGTAAAAACTTCTTAGAATGTTCACCTCTTGAGATCATATGGAAGATGATTCAAGTGTGTCCTTTGGAATGGGCAATGAGCAATAACGAAGTAAACAGACAAGAAAGTCAACAAAAGCGGATATCGGATGCCAATCACTGGGCTTATACCAATCTCCTAAAACAGAACTGGATATCAGAAGCCACTCAATGGACTTACACTAATCTCCTAAAACAAAAAGAAACTTGGATACCGGATGCCAATTAGTCTGGACTTATACCAATATCCAACATATGATCTTAGGAATACAAATGCCAACTTGCAGGGACTTACAATTGCATCCTCACATACAAAGAAAAACAAAACAAGGATGTCAGATGCCAATCTGTCTGGGCTTACCCTAACCTCCACAGTATGGTCCTAGGAATACAAATGCCAACTTGCAGGGACTTATAATTGCATCCTCACATACAATCAAACAAATGCATCAAGCAAAGATAAGATGAGTGGCCAATGAAATGGTCTTACAACTCACTTCCATATCATAGGAACAATGGCCAATAAATGGTCCTACAATTGTCCTCAATGGGTAAACAACAATGATAATGTCATAAAGACAAATGTAATGATCATGCATTAATGAGCAATAAATGATGATGAGTGCACAAAGCATGCAAGCAAACATGTGTATATGAAGCAAGTGATCAATCAATGAAGTCAATCAGCACACGCTATAACCAAACAAGGAGGCTCATACAACAGGGTTAGGCATTGAAGCCAACTGGAATAGGGTCACAGGTGCTCTTAACCTTGCCATTGAGGGGCTAAGGTGAAGCAGATGAAAGGATATGAGGGGTGTGCCTCATTGCTCTTATCCCTGATCAGGGAGAGCATTGAATATATCAGAAAGTGTGGGAGTTCAGAAAGTAGGAACTCTCTCCACAGATAAGACTCTATAGATCTTGGGCTTGGATCTCAATGCTACAACCATGTAATGGGAGCAAAGAGAAGACTCACAGAATAGTAGGAGATAGATTGCTTATCTCTTGGATTCTACCAATTGCCTTTCTTGAAGGACTTTTCCTGCTTGGGACAAATATAAACACACACAAGCATTGCCTCTTAAGGAGGACTTCAGACAGTTGCCTGGCCAAATAACGGGCCAGGTCTTCCAGACTACATGAAGAAAAGGGATTATACCTCAAATGCAAATTGCTAAATAGCAAAGCAAAGCAAGTTCAAAGAACTAAGCAACTAAAGGTACCTGAAATAGTCAAACAGAATCAGTACACAGTTCAAAAGTCAAAGCAAAATGAGAATAGAATTAACAGTCAACATAATCAGATGAATGTGCAAAGCACAAGACTCAAATCATATGAGTCAAGCCACCTACAAAACAAAGAGGTTAGCTCATGATAAACAAATCAAGCTCAACCAAGTTGTATAAATTTCTTTGAGGCAATTGTTGCTTAACCTGAAACAATGAGCTCAAACATAAGCAATGAGACCACTAGGACAAGCCTAGGGTCAAAATAGGATGAGAAAGTCAAAACAGCAAATGAAAGTCAACCAAAATCAAGTTTAAACAATCAAGAAGCAAACTCAATTGGTTTCATGTTCATATCATGCATCATCATCATTTCATAAGCAAAAGAAGTCAAAGCATGGCAAATGAAAGCTCATAGAAGTCAACAGAAAGACTTAACTAAAAACCAACCATAAACAATTCCAAAAATCATCAAATAATTCATGATCAATCCTAATCCATAACATGACATGCATATAAAATTTCAGCTCATTTGGATCAAGGGAAGTTGGTCAATGAAAATCAGAAAGTCAAAGCAAGTTCAAGCATGCTCAAAGAACTTTACCAAACATGCACCAACTTCAAAAAATCATAACTCAGTGATAACAAATGAGAAATGAATGGGATCAACACCATGGCAAGGCTTAAGATGTCTAGTAGTCACATATGAAATTTCAAGTCCATCTAATAAAGTATGAGAATTTCACAAATGAAATGGCAACATGTATCACACAAGTCAACATTTTGGTCAAACAGGGGACAAAAATCTCAATCAATTGGAAAATGCCACAAACAATTCCACAAAAAATCACATGTAATCTAGACATCCAAGAGTAGGTTCATGCCAAAATTCAGATCAAATTGAGGTCAAGAAGCATACAATCAAAAATCATGAAGTTGCATATCATTGGTGTGACACAAATTGTCACACCCTAATTCAAAAATTCATAACTTAATGACCAGATAAGATAAATTCACAAACTCTACACCAAAATAAACATGAGTGAGTCTAGTTTGTGTACAAAAAATTTCAGGGCCATTGGATACATCATCATCATTTCATAAATGATTTGGCAAAATGTACAAAATATGCATGCATGTCACAAACCCTAGCATCATTAAAAATTCGACCATCCAAAAAATCAGCAAAAATCATGATAAAAAAGTAGAGGTCCAGCAGAGCAATATGCAAAAATTTTCATGAAATTTGGATTTGAAATGATGATGTTATGAATTTTGTAAGTTGGTGAACCAAAATGAAATAAATATTGAACAATTAAAATGAATTGATTTAAATAAATGTGACCGATGGCAAAGTGGTAATTCTTTGGATGTTTTAGTGAAACGGTGCGCACCGTTTAGATGCGTGTCACTCAGCGATAGGACATGGCAATAGAATAGTGACAAAAGCATGCAAGGCACGTAAAACAAATTCTGGAAATATGGTTTTTAGGGTTTATCAGTTACAGTGAAGCTTCATCACTTTCATTCAATCGAAAAAAATCAAAATGCCCAGAAATAGCAATTAAGCATATCATTGGAACCAGCAAGCATCGTACATACATAATCCAGCCATAGATTTCATTAACTTATCTCAGTCAAAGCAAATCGAGCAAGAACATGTTCATGTAGTAAACTTTAAATCCATGTAAATCAGTGAATACTCAACCATTTCATGCAATCCATAGCTCATTAGAATCAGCAAAGAGAGATCTATCCTAAGCACCTCATGATTTTGGAAATAAAGAGGGTCGAAAACTTACTTGTATTTGAAGAAAAGAGTGAAACAGTGTTGTTTTGAATGCTTTGGCTTGAAACAGGTGAAGCTTGCGGTTGGTATTGATGAGTAGTTGAAGAAGTTTAGCTCAACAAATCCAAATCCAACTTAAATCAAAACTTACCATGGCTGTGTGCTTGGTGAAAACAGACTCGAGATGAACTTCCAGTTGGTGATTGATGCTTGGAAATGGCTCACAATGATGGTCAGGTGATGAAACCACAAAGGGTTGCTCGAGTCTTTTGGAGTTTTGGTCAGAAAATGCAAAGTGAGAAAAATGGTGATTTTGAGAGAATGAGTTTTCTGTGTGATTGATGGCTGCTGCTAGGGTTTAATTTTGACAGAAAAAGAGTTTATATACCTCTGTTTTGCAATGGCTAAGCAAGTGTTAAGCATGATTATCTCAAATGAAGCCATTTGCCAATTTGCTAAGTTTCAACCAAATGCACATGGAGGTGTGTGTTCTGCCCGAGTTTGGGCCTTGGGCAAGTTTCAAATAACATTTCAAACAAGTTCCAATTGGCCAAAATGCTTAAAAATCAATATTTGGCAAAGTCAAATTTTAACTTCACTTGAAATTAAATAATGCAAGTCCAAAAAGGCCATTTTGAATGGTGAAGTTTTGGTGAATGAGGATGACATTTTTGGAAAGAGGGGATCAAGTGTGACTTGTAGGAAAAAACCCCACCAAATTTGGCCAAATGGTTTGAGAGATATGGCCTTTTGAAGTTCAAAAATTTTTGAAAATGAATTGATCATAACTTGCCAACCATACATGGGAATTGAGTGTTCTTGGACTTTTTGAAAATGGGAGAACAAGATCTTCAACTTTCATGTTGGGCAAAAATTCATTTGAAGCTTGAATCATGATGCAAGATTAAGATCAAGAAGTTTCCATTTTTGGCAAATTTGAATTACAGGTCAACTTTCTATTTTGGGAAATTTTCTGTTTGACTTCAAATTCTTCCATGATGATGTTTGCCATGATATATGAGGCCTATATGGACATGAATGAGCTCCCTCAAACCAATTCCCATCATCAAATCACTGATTAAATCCACAGTTGACCAAGTTTGACTTTTCTAGGGTTTTGCCTGACTGAAGCATGTTCTGGTGAATTCCAAACCCTAATTCCTTGAGATCTTGATTCCAAATGATATCACAACATATATGAACTCTTGATGATTGACCATGGTGCCCAAATTCTGCAAGAATGGCCACCATCCATTGCAATGACTGACTTTGACTAATTTTGACCTAATTGGCTGATGATTGCTTCAGCTGCAAGTAACATGGTTAGATGACAATATTTTTGTACTTTTTGGTTAGTAAACATATGAAAAGCAAAGATATACAAATGCAAGACATGCTTGGTGATCAAGAACCACACTCACAAGGCAAACCAACCACTAGGAGGGAAGCTAGGGCATGCAATGATCCTTGAGGCCATGAGATGATATGATATGGGCCATGAGGGATCTTAGGGCCAAAATTGGGGTCTTACACTTTCGAACCCCACCTTCTCAGGTATTACCTATTAATATCTTGAATAAGTTTTTTACTAAGACTTTTTATCACCTCTTACCCGTCTTAACATTCAGGTACCCTAAGAAGTGCTTGTGGTGGAGGATGAGGATTCTGATGGGAGTGTGCACTCACACATTTTTTTCTCCATCAAAAGCGCCTCCCAGAACTCCTCATACCCCCACGCGGCGGAAGAAGGCTCAATCCCATAAGACTCCAACAAAGGTGGCTCTAAGGGTCTCCCCGACAATCCAGGTAGATGTCGAAGAAGTTCTCACTCCTCATGATTCAGAGAGGACTCCCATTGCTTCTCCTATGGATCTCCAAGTATTTGTCCACACTCTTCCCCATTGTCTATGGGTTTCTCTTTGCCATGTGATCTAACACTTCTATCTTTCAGGAACTAGTGGGCTCTCCGATTGAGTTTGAAACCATGGTCAGAGATACGACCAAACATCCTTCAACCGACGTTGTCTTAAGCCCTCAGCGACAAACTGAGTTTCAAAGTGGCTCCTCAAAGTCCTACATCTCCACCAACTCTTGATACACCAAATATGGCTGACGAAAACGCGTCAACCAGCATTTTGAACCCGAGCGAAATCAGGACTATCAAGCAAAGGAACCCTGGTGAGGCCCTAAGAAAGTTGCAACAAATCCGTCGTTTTTCGACTGACGCGCCACCTCCACCTTCTACCGTCGATGCTTCCTTAGAGCTTCATACCGAGGTTGTTTTCATTCTTCAGCAACTGAAGGAGTCACTCTTTGACGATGAATTTCTAGGCACTCTTGAAAGAGAAGGGTAGATTGCTTGTGATATTTTTAAATTTTTCGACTCTCTTGCCCTCCATGATCTTCTTACCTCAATGGTCAAGTACTTCGTCGAGTTTGAGGCCTTCTTTACTCAATTCATCAAGGACCTCAACCTTCGACAAAATGCTGACCTTTAGATAAAAATGAAACTCAATGAGGTAAAGATCGAATAGGACTCCAATGAGGCTTTTGAGTGGGAACTCGATGAATTCGAACACAAGAAGGAAGAGCGTCTTCGTCAGCGGGAAGCCTTCGATCAGTAGATCTCCGACTACCAAGCCCAGATCGCTGAACTTAATAAAAAGACTGCTGAGGTAAAAGCGCAAAAAGCTTCTTTAGAGACGGTTGAGGGAATTCCTGCGCAAGAGGAAATCGACAGTGAGGTCCTAAGGGGGATATCTCATGGAGAAAGATCCCTTAAGATCGAGGCTGACATTAAATACTTGTGCGGGAAGAAGGTCACTCTAGACAATAGGATCAATCAGGAGATAACCATGTTTGAGAACTTTAAGTCTAGATTCCCCATTGTCGCAACCTGAAAAAGGAGATGCGAAAAAACAACCGGCGAGAAAAGAAATGACAGAAGAGTCGCCACCGCGCGTTATTCATCCCGAAGGAGGGAAAGGAAACGCTCGAAGTAAACCTGGAAAAAGGAAAGGAAAAGACAAGGTCTCGCAACCAAATCTTGGGTTCGGGAGTCGATTATGCGAAGGGAAGGTATTAGCACCCCTACGCATCCGTAGTACTCTACGGGATCCACTCTTGTTGTTCTTGTCTAAAGGGTGTGGGTTTATCTAATGTACTATTTACTAAAAGAGGGGTCAAAAGAAAATGACTCGCACGGATGTCGCATCCACTGCATACGTATCTCATCTGAATATGAGAATCAAAGTCTTCGTAGCTTAGCTACCTATGGGTTAAAGAGGAGTGTGCTCGCTAAGACATCGCGTCTTATGCCTACGTATCTCATCTGGAATGAGAATCAGAGCAAGCCGTAGTTCGGCTAACTAGGGGTTTGTTTAGTGTTTTTTAGGTGAACGACGTTACTACGCAATCTACCGGATGCTCGACCTTTGGAGACTTACTCGCCTGTAGTAGAAGGAGTTAACGTGTTCTTAGGAGAAGAAAAATCAATGAGTTTGTTTGTGTTTTAGGGATGCTCATGCAAAAAAGGAAGTCCTAGACGAAGGAACAGTGCTACCTTAATTGACATGCAAACGAGAGACTATACGAAGCCTAGCAATCCTATGAGGAGACGATCACACCATACAAAACAAACATGCATAAAGTAAAATTCCACCAAGGGGCTCAAACATACATGGGTAGGGCTTTAGTCAAGAGGGGTCATATCAACCTCGACAAACAAGCCATGGAAAGGTAATCAAACGGGCTCTTAACCACTGACATTGAATGTCAGGGTGAGCAGATCAAAAGGGTAATGAGGATAAGACCTCACAGCTCTTAACCCTGGACGGGGTGAGCTCATGACAAAAGTGGGGATTCAGAAAGGTGGAACCCTCTCCACCGACTGACCGGACAAAAGATCTTGGGCTTTTGTTCTGAAGCATCGACACGTAGTGTGAGCATAAAGAACGACACACTGAATAACGAGGGATTGGTTACTAATCCCTTTTATCCGTCAATTGCCTCTTCAGGGAGGTCTTTAGCACTGATGCCTCTTCTTGGAGGTCTTTGGGCACAAAAGTAAGCAAACAAAAGAAAACATTTCCTCCTATTGAGGTCTTCCAGCTAAGAAAGCGGTAAAATGCGGGAAAGATAAAGGATCAAGAGATCTACCACACGGATAAAGATCCGAAGTAATAACAGCTAAAGAAATAAGAAACTCAGAGATCTCTCGAGATGGCATCATCAAAGAAAGCAAGTCAATACAGGTAATCGGAATAAATCTCCAAATGGTATCCCACAAATAAAATGGAATGCCAAGCAAGCTATCCTTTCAAGAGTCATGTGAGCCCTCACAAAAAACTCAACAAACAGGTTAGAGTGACAAGATGGGGTGCAATCAAGAGTTGCCCCCAAATCAAAATGTAACCACATGAATCATGCCATTAAAATTCACAAAAAGAGCACACAGAAAGCAACCAAGTGTAGGAGGCCTAAACCTCTTGTCAAACACATGCATCAAAATGGTATCAAAATTCAAAGTCAGGGGGAAAGGATCCACACATCAAGACATGACATACATACTAAAACATGTGCCCACATGCAAAACCTAACGATACCCACTCTTCCAAATTCACCCATAATACCTCATATATTCAGAAATTTCAGGTTGAAAGTATAAAGTAGTGGAAATAGGGCATACCTGATTGGGGAGGATCGATTGAAATTGAATTGCACCATTGGCTTTGCAGAACAATCTTAGGGTTTATATGAGAGGGAATTGGTTCTTTGCAGATGAGTTCCCTTCAGTCTCTGGAGGTTGCTTTGAATTAGTTAGAATCTCTCTAGGGTTTTCTACTGAATTTTTTTTAGAATTTATAACCTGATTTTCGTGGCTTTGTGGGCTCAAATGAGAGAGGTCAAAGTCCAAGATTTTTCTATTATATTTTATTTATTTATTTATTTATTTTTCATTTTTTTTTTCAAAACGCATGGGCTTCGCCTAGCGAGCATGACAGTTCAAGAACTTCCTCTGAGCGTAGGTGATTCTGGTGGCTTTTCTTGGGACTCGCTAGGCGACCCATTCTGCTCGCCTAGCGAGCATGGCAGCTCATGAACAAACTTTTGCTCCTTCAAGATTAACATTTTGACTGATGAATAGACCCCATTTGAACATGTTGGAAGTATCTCAAGCCATTCCCTTGTGTTGACTGATCACCCAGATAGAACCCACAAAGTGTCTTGGATGATATTCAAGCTTCTTGGATCTAATTCCGATTGACATGATGAAATGCAATATGAAATGTTAAATGAACTAAAAATGAATGCATGAATGAGGGGGGCAAATTTTGAGGTATTACAACTGCCCCTATTCAATCAACTGGAGACCCGAAAAGAAGATAGCAGCGGCTTTCGCACTTTCGAGGTATCAAGGGATTGAATACAATAAAAGCCCGAAAATTTGCACTGAAGTAAAGTGAAGTAACAATGCCTGTCAGAATCGGCAAAGAGGTGGTCTTGAAAGAAGAATCCGTCTGGTACGGTGAGAGTCAGTCTGAATACCGAAAAAGAATGTTAACCTGGATACCAAAATAAATGGTAACACAGAAATAACCATGGCCTGAATGCCGTTCATCAGTCTGAATACTGGAAATGACTTCGATTTGAACACCAAAAGATATGAGATTATTAATATCAGTCTGAACATCGAGAGGCTGGCCTGAATGCCACAAGTTGCGTCGACCTGAATGTCGGAAACTTCTTCGATCTGAACATCGGAAAACTGGCCTGAACGCCACTTCGGTCTGAATACCGGAAACTGGCCTGAATGCCACTTCGATCTGAATACCGGAAACTGGCCTGAATGCCACAAGTTGCATCGACCTGAATGTTGGAAACTTCTTCGATCTGAACATCGGAAAACTGGCCTGAACGCCACTTCGGTCTGAATACCGGAAACTGGCCTGAATGCCACTTCGGTCTGAATACCGGAAACTGGCCTGAATGCCGCAAGTTGCATCGACCTGAATGTCGGAAACTTCTTTGATCTGAACATCGAAAAATTGGCCTGAATGCCGCAAGTTGCATCGACCTGAATGTCGAAAACTTCTTCGATCTGCACATCGGAAAATTGGCCTGAATGCCACTTCGGTCTGAATACCGGAAAAACTTCATGCCTGTCAGCATCGGCAGAAATAGGGAAAGATAATAGAGGCATCGCATGGGCCAATGACACTTGCTGGGGATAATAAAGGTAAGTCATGAACAATCTTCAGTCTGAGTACTGGAAACAACTTCTGGCTTATCACTTGGGATACCGAGAATGTTTTATGCTTACATGCGTATGTTTGAATTTTTTAATGGCGTAATGCTCCATGAAAATGGAAATGCTACGCGATTTGGGAGGATGCAATGCAATATGATTCTACATACAGGGATGCGAAATGCTGGGTAGAATGCCAAGTCGAGGCAAGGGAATCTGCTAGGGAAATGATCACCATCTTCTGGACCCTAACAAGGCTGTTGGAGATGCACAGCGCAAAGAACTCTGTGGGGAAATGACCCGCCACACGGTGTTCTAGCAATGACGAAATACCGAGACTCTGATTGGGGAGAGAACGACACTGAAAACCTGCTGTTGGGGAAAGCGATAGTGGTTCTGGCAACCATAATCTGCGAGAGAGACGACTCAGCAGGGGAAGAAAACACCGATACGGTACCGAGATTCCGCTTCAAGGAAAGAGACCATGGATCTGGCGTCGAGATCATCGATCTGGCATCGAACCCTGAGGAGCAGCCGCTTCTGCTGGGAAGATACAGTCTGGCACTGTCAACTCCGCTGGGGATATATAGTCTGGCACTGTCAACTCTACTAGGGAGTGTATATTCTGAAACAACCGCTTGGGGGAGGTACAACAATGAGAGCCTGATGGGGATCGAAGAATCCAATGCTCTGATCAGCTCTGCAGGGATAAGATACCAACTTCGACTGTTGGGGGAAAACATTTGCGATCATCGGCGGGGAACCTTAAGGAAATGCCCCGAGGGTACCTGTTCTGAATAGACGATCTAAATCACTTAACATTTATAGCAATTTTAAATGTTTATTAAGCATGTACCTGTAAAGCTCTTATGTTTCATGATGCAATGTTTATCAAAAATTCGGACGTCATTTTTGCAAACAAAACAGTAAAATGAAAATGAAAACAGAGATATACTGAATAACATGATTTTATTGATTGAATGGCCTCTGAATAGGCATTTACATCAGGAAGCAATCTCTAGAAAGAGGTAATCGCACAAAAGATAGAAATTAATCTAATGGCAATGTGAAATGGATTTCTATTGGGTTCCAATTCTACTATGACTTGCTCGTCTTCAAGATCCTCCAGATGATCAGCTTTCTGAAAAGAGTGATTGGATTGTTTCCTATCCTTCAAAAGTTTCCAGTCATTGACACGAGATGAGATTCAGAACTACTCAGAACGCAGTCATTCGTTTAATCCCTAACTTTTGCCTGGATCGCCCTTTTCGGGTTTTCAATCCACCGGGATACCCATTTTTGCCTAAGTTGCCTTTTCAGGTTTTCAACTTACCGGGTGTACGATCTTTTCATTTTTAATCCCTAATTTTTGCCCGAACCTTTTCATTTTCTTGGTTTGTCGGGATGCCCATTTTCGCCTGGACTATTCTTTTTACTGTCCAGCGGGTCTATTTTATGCGAAGTATTTTTTAACTGGGTCTGAGTTCACAGGGGAAGTGAGGTTTTCACCGTCCATAGTTGCAAGCATTAAGGCCCCACCATCAAAAACCTTGGTGACAATATACGGTCCATCATAGTTAGGAGTCCACTTGCCCCTATGATCTGTCTGAGGAGGAAGGATCCTTTTCAACATTAAATCTCCAACTTGGAAACATCGAGGACGCACTTTCCGATCAAAGGCTCTCTTCATCCGACTTTGATACAACTGTCCATGACAAATGGCTGCCATTCGCTTCTCTTCGATAAGAATCAACTCATTGAACCTTGTCCGAATCCATTCAGCTTCGTCTAACTTGACATCCAACAGGACTCTTAGAGAAGGAATCTCCACTTCAACAGGTAGGGCTGCTTCCATACCATACACAAGGGAGTAAGGGGTTGCCCCGGTCGATGTACGTACTGAAGTACGGTACCCTTGCAAGGCGAAGGGTAGCATCTCATGCCAATCTCTGTACGTAACGACCATCTTCTGCACAATCTTCTTTATGTTTTTATTTGCCGCCTCAACAACACCGTTCATCTTAGGGCGGTAAGGGGAAGAATTGTGATGCTGAATGTTGAAGTTCTGGCACAACTCCTTCATCATTTTGTTATTGAGATTAGAACCATTATCAGTAATGATTCTTTCGGGAATCCCATAGCGACAAATGATTTCTTTCTTAATGAATCGGGCAACCACATGTCTGGTGACATTCGCAAACGACGCTGCTTCGACCCACTTGGTGAAATAGTCGATGGCAACAAGGATGAAGCGATGCCCATTGGAGGCAGTCGGCTCAATCTTTCCAATCATATCGATGCCCCACATAGCAAAAGGGCACGGCGAAGACATCACATTCAAAGGATTTGGCGGCCCATGTACCTTATCAGCATAAATCTGGCATTTATGACACTTCCGAGCATATTTGAAACAATCAGATTCCATGGTCATCCAGTAATAACCCGCTCTCAACAATTTCTTAGCCATTGCATGTCCGTCGGCATGAGTACCGAAGGGGCCTTTATGAACTTCCTGCATTAACATGTCTGCTTCGTGTCTATCCACGCATCTGAGCAAAACCATGTCGAAGTTCCTCTTATACAGCACATCGTCATTGTTCAAGAAGAAACTGCCTGCCAATCTTCTCAAAGTTTTTCTATCATTGTTGGATGCCCCTGCAGGGTACTCTTGATTCTTCAGAAAGCACTTGATGTCGTGATACCAGGGCTTGTCATCAACTACCACTTCAGCAGCAAACACATGTGCGGCCCTGTCGAGGCGCATCACATCGATCCTGGGAGCGTGGTTCCACCGAATCACGTTGATCATGGAGGATAGAGTGGCAAGAGCATCTGCCATTTGGTTCTCATCACGAGGTATGTGATACAGCTTTACTGTTGTAAAGAAATTCAATAGTCTTCTCGTGTAATCTCTGTAAGGGACCAGATTGGGCTGGAGGGTGTTCCAATCACCATTCACTTGATTGATCACTAGAGCTGAATCTCCGAAGATGTCCAGAGTCTTGATTTTCAAATCAATGGCTTGCTCAATACCCAAGATACAGGCTTCACACTCAGCTTCATTATTTGTGCACTCAAAAGTCAGACGAGCGGTGAAAGGCATGTGGGCACCTTTCGGAGTAGTAATGACAGCGCCAATTCCACTTCCTCTAGCATTGACAGCCCCATCAAACAACAAAGTCCACTTTTCGTCTGGATCAGGTCCCTCCTCAACAACTGGCTCTTCACAGTCTTTCATCTTGAGGAACATGATGTCTTCATCTGGAAAATCAAACTTCATCGGCTCATAATCATCAATCGGGTGCTGAGTAAGATAGTCTGATAGAATACTCCCTTTGATGGCTTTCTGGGATGTATACTGGATATCGTACTCTGTCAGTACCATTTGCCAACGAGCAACCCTTCCGGTGAGAGCTGGCTTCTCGAATATGTATTTGACTGGATCCATCTTGGAGATCAGTAAGGTTGTGTGAGACAGCATGTATTGTCTCAAATGCTTAGCAGCCCATGCAAGTGCACAACATGTCTTTTCAAGCATCGAGTACCTCGACTCGTAATTTGTGAATTTCTTACTCAGGTAGTAGATGGCATGCTCTTTCCTACCTGTCTCGTCATGTTGACCGAGAACACAACCCATGGAATTGTCTAGTACTATCAAATACATAATCAGCGGTCTCCCTGGGACCGGAGGCACAAGGATAGGAGGATTCTGCAAATACTCTTTTATCTTCTCGAAAGCCCTTTAGCAATCATCATTCCACCTGATGGCCTGATCCTTTCTTAGCAACTTGAAAATTGGCTCACACGTGGCTGTTAGGTGAGAGATGAACCTTGCGATGTAGTTCAACCTTCCTAAGAAACCACAGACTTGTTTCTCTGTTCTTGGCTCAGGCATTTCCTGTATCGCTTTCACTTTGGCCGGATCCACCTCAATCCCTTTTTCACTAACAATAAAACCCAACAGTTTCCCAGATCTCATCCCGAAAGTGCACTTGTTCGGATTAAGCCTCAACTTGAATTTCCTCAAACGCTCAAACAATTTTTGCAGATTCACCAAATGTTCTTCTTCTGTCTGAGATTTGGCAATCATATCATCAACATAAACCTCGATTTCATGATGAATCATATCATGGAACAGAGTCACCATCGCTCGTTGATATGTTGCTCCGGCGTTTTTCAGACCAAACGACATCACCTTGTAGCAGAAGGTTCCCCATGGGGTTATGAATGTTGTCTTCTCCATGTCTTCTGGTGCCATCTTAATTTGATTATAGCCAGAAAAGCCATCCATGAAGGAGAATACCGAGAACTGAGCTGTGTTATCCACCAAAACATCGATGTGAGGTAATGGGAAATCATCTTTAGGACTAGCTCTGTTCAGATCCCGGTAGTCAACACACATCCGTACCTTTCCATCCTTCTTAGGTACTGGAACGATATTTGCAACCCATGGCGGATAATTTGTGACTGCTAGAAACCCTGCTTCCAACTGTTTTTGCACTTCTTCCTTTATCTTGACAGCCATCTCTGGTCTTGTTCTTCTGAGCTTCTGCTTGACCGGAGGACAACCTTCTTTGAGAGGCAAATGGTGTACCACAATATCTGTGTCAAGCCCTGGCATGTCATGATAAGACCAAGCGAAGATGTCAACATATTCTTGAAACAATTCAATCAGCCCTTTCTTCACATTATCTTCCAAAGCAACCCCTATCTTGATTTCTCTCTTGGCGTCCTCGGTGCCGAGATTAATCACTTCAACAGACTCTTGATGCGGTTGAATGACCCTTTCCTCCTGTTTTAATAACCTGGTAAGTTCTTTAGGGAGTTCACAGTCTTCATCACCCTCTTCTTCAGCTTGAAAGATTGGATTTTCAAAGTCGAAGCGAGCCATAGCAGAACCGTTATCAATAGGATCCGATGACATGCATGAGTGATGGTATGTGCTTATGAGTGTGAAAAAAAGAGTGACAACTAAACAAAACATTGCCAAATATTTTTTGATTTTAAAAAACTACAAAAATAGAAAGACAGTGAACAAAATATTTGAATGCAAAAAGACGTCCTTTATTTATGATAAAAAATGCAAGTATCACATAGATGAGCCCTACAATGAGTCATTACGTCCTGGGCGGAACGTAAGACTTGGACATGCATGAATAAACAAAGAAAATTACTCCTCCAGAAAAGTGACTTGGACAATCTCCTCAGAAGACCAATTGTTGATGACTTCACCCGGGATCCTCGGACGCACCCAATTATCGATGTCGCAATCACTATCCCCATCTTCATCGTTGACCGCAGAGACCTGGCCATATGGGATGACGCCAGCGCTGGAGAAAGTAATCGGCCCCTGACGAGTCTGAAGTGTTGAAGTTGTAGAAGTCAGAGCTGGCTGATACCCAATCCTGAACTTGTCTTCTTTCATTGGTCGGGTACCGTATCGGCGGATGCCTGAGTTAGCTATCCTGCTAGTGGAGTACCCAACAAACTGAGAACACTGCGGCGGTACCTGTTATGCAAGACATGCTGATGGATATGCAAATGCAATGACATGTTTATCAATTCCAAAGGGCATTCTACCCCCTTGATTCCAGTCTCTCGTCAGATAAAAAGTGTAAGAAAAACCCCGACTAGAATCAAGAAGAAGATGTAAACCCCTAGTAATGGATAAACATGTGTTAAATGATATGAATGCAAAATGATGCGAATGCAAAATGATGTGATGCAATGTAGTGACATGGAAATCAGGATTGCTGTATCTGCTTGAACATCTGTCGGGTTGCACTGTCTGAAGAGAAAACCCACTGAGGAATATAATACAAGATCAAAACTCTGCTCTAGAAAGTCGGGTTGGTTGGAGGTTAAGGTTTCCTGAATTTAGCCCGCCCCTCACTGGTAGGTTCTAAGAACAGAAGTTCGTCAACTTCAGCCCTTCAGTCGAGAATAATACGTTTACCACTGAAGGTTTGGCATTATTACGGGATAAAAGACCTCCACTGACTCCCCTCAACAGAATATCCTAAAGCAAGTTCCCAGTCTCGGGGTCCTCGGATTGAGCAGCGAGAATGCACCCACCAGAGCTAACATAATCACGTCTCGAAGGAGAGGCCTCGACTGAGTTCTCGGGAAATGGTCACCAGAGTCAACGATTTCTAGAGGAACATCTATCGTTATGGAACACCCATAGGGCAAAATATATCCAAAAGAAACCTCGTCTGGATGTGGTTCTTCATGAACGACTTAACGTAGCAATACGCCACGCAAGCCTCATGACTATCCACTCTAAAACCTGTGTGTACACTCAAGCCTGGGTAATGGGCTTATGTCTCATAGAACACCCCATCCCAACAAACAAACAAACCAACAGCGGAGCCAACAGATACAACAATGATATGTACACGATGCAATAAGATAAAGCAGATAAATAAATAACTGTACAAAAGAATGAACACCCAATAAACAAACAACCTACAAAAGCTAGGAGGGACTCACTTAGGGAAACCGCGTCCCCAGCAGAGTCGCCAGCTGTCGCAACCTGAAAAAGGAGATGCGAAAAAACAACCGGCGAGAAAAGAAATGACAGAAGAGTCGCCACCGCGCATTATTCATCCCGAAGGAGGGAAAGGAAACGCTCGAAGTAAACCTGGAAAAAGGAAAGGAAAAGACAAGGTCTCGCAACCAAGTATTGGGTTCGGGTGTCGATTATGCGAAGGGAAAGTATTAGCACCCCTACGCATCCGTAGTACTCTACGGGATCCACTCTTGTTGTTCTTGTCTAAAGGGTGTGGGTTTATCTAATGTACTATTTACTAAAAGAGGGGTCAAAAGAAAATGACTCACACGGATGTCGCATCCACTGCATACGTATCTCATCTGAATATGAGAATCAGGTTCTTCGTAGCTCAGCTACCTATGGGTTAAAGAGGAGTGTGCTCGCTAAGACATCGCGTCTTATGCCTACGTATCTCATATGGAATGAGAATCAGAGCTAGCCGTAGTTCGGCTAACTAGGGGTTGTTTCCTGTTTTTAGGTGAACGATGTTACTACGCAATCTACTGGATGCTCGACCTTTGGAGACTTACTCGCCTGTAGTAGAAGGAGTTAACGTGTTCTTAGGAGAAGAAAAATCAATGAGTTTGTTTGTGTTTTAGGGATGCTCATGCAAAAAAGGAAGTCCTAGACGAAGGAACAGTGCTACCTTAATTGACATGCAAACGATAGACTATACGGAGCCTAGCAATCCTACGGGGAGACGATCACACCATACAAAACAAACATGCATAAAGTAAAATGCCACCAAGGGGCTCAAACATACATGGGTAGGGCTTTAGTAAAGAGGGGTCATATCAACCTCGACAAACAAGCCATGGAAAGGTAATCAAACTGGCTCTTAACCACTGACATTGAACGTCAGGGTGAGCAGATCAAAAGGGTAATGAGGATAAGACCTCACAGCTCTTAACCCTGGACGGGGTGAGCTCATGACAAAAGTGGGGATTCATAAAGGTGGAACCCTCTCCACCGACTGACCGGACAAAAGATCTTGGGCTTTTCTTCTGAAGCATCGACACGTAGTGTGAGCATAAAGAACGACACACTGAATAACGGGGGATTGATTACTAATCCCTTTTATCCGTCAATTGCCTCTTCAGGGAGGTCTTTAGCACTAATGCCTCTTCTTGGAGGTCTTTGGGCATAAAAGTAAACAAACAAAAGAAAACATTGCCTCCTATTGAGGTCTTCTAGCTAAGAAAACGGTAAAATGCGGGAAAGATAAAGGATCAAGAGATCTACCACACGGATAAAGATCCGAAGTAATAATAGCTAAAGAAATAAGAAACCCAAAGATCTCTCGAGCTGGCACCATCAAAGAAAGCAAGTCAATACAGGTAATCGGAATAAATCTCCAAATGGTATCCCACAAATAAAGTGGAATGCCAAGCAAGCTATCCTTTCAGGAGTCATGTGAGCCCTCACAAAAAAACTCAACAAACAGATTAGAGTGACAAGATGGGGTGCAATCAAGAGTTTCCCCCAAATCAAAATGTAACCACATGAATCATGCCATTAAAATTCACAAAAAGAGCACACAGAAAGCAACCAAGTGTAGGAGGCCTAAACCTCGTGTCAAACACATGCATCAAAAGGGTATCTGTAACACCTCAAAATTTGCCCTCCTCTTTTGGGACTAGCTTAGCATATTGCATTTCATATTTAGGGCATTAGGCATGTACATGTTGCATATCCTTTGAAATAAAACAAGTCACCCTCCTAAGTCTTCCTCAGGAGATAGAGAGGTGAAGAGATTCAAGCCTGAAGGTCTCATGGATTGATCACTAGCCAGCTGAGTGTTTGTGCTAGGGTTTTCTTGGTTCTTCAAGAAGGTTGAGCATTGTCTTGATGGCAAGGGTACATCATCATCATCATGGTTATGTCCTTATCAAGGGGGTTCATCATTCATGCTCAGTTTCTTTGGGGTTAGGGTTTTGACCTCTGGTCAACCCTAATCAGTGCCATTCTACCAGTCAGGGTTTCTCAAGGAGATGGGGTTTATTTCTTGAGAAGGAGATCATCATATGATTTTATTGAGCTTGTATAAGCTAGGGTTTCATTTTGGAGCCATTTCATCAAGTGGTTGAGGCTCAAAGTCATCTGAGCATGTTCAAGTCATCTGGGGGCCTAGAAAGTCAACAGAAAGTCAACAGAAGGCTATGAGGTGGAGAAATGAGTTTCAACATCTCATTCATGTTCAAAAGAGGCTTATTCATCATTGCAAATGCATATCTTGAAGAATTTGAGGTCATGGCAAAAGTTTCCAGAAATGGAAAGTTACCTATAATTGAAAGTTTCCAAAAATGGAAAGGTTTTGGTTCAAATTCAACTTGATTTTACATCATCAAATAAGCTTCAAATGAAATGTTTTCCAACATGAAAGTTGAAGATCTCTCTCTCCCATTTCCAAAAAGTCCAAGATCATGAATTTATGATGAATGGTTGAGGAGATATGATCCACTCATTGTCAAGTGTGCATGGGACTTCAAAAGGCCATATCTTTTGACTCATAATTCCAAATTGAGTGCTCCTTTTTTCTAAATTCTTCTCATGACATGAACTTTCCAAATCATTCATCACATTGCATAAAATTTCATCACATGATCATTTGCATATTCATGCTTATTTTGGAGGGAAAAATGATAAATTTGAAATTGGTGCATCATGGGAACAAATCACCATTGCCATTGTGTTAATTGGAAGATTTTAAGTGAAATTGATCATTCATTGGTTATTGTTCACGTCCATTTGCTCCATGCACCATGCAAAATGTCATTTTTGGCCAAACACCTTATTTTCACTTAATCACAATTAACCAAAGCTTAATTAATTTTCAGTAGGATTAACACATCATATAAATACATAATCCTAACAGAATTTGTGATTATTCATCATTCTAGATCTAGATCTCATTTTCCCTCCATTTTTTCTCTCAACCAAAATTCAAATTTCTTCCACATAACCTTGCTTTTTTCTTGCATATTATTGTTCTGTGATATGGATTTGGTGTAGATCAAGCTTTGTTTTGGAGGATTCGTGTAAAAATCAAGCATATCAAGTTCATGAAGGTGAAGATGGAAATGGTTATTTAAGCAAGATCTAAGTTGTGCCAAGCCTCAATTTCAACTTCAAGCTACATAACAGTGATATAGGAGTGGATTTGGATGCTTGCCAAGCCTTGAATCTACCACTGCCATTGTTGGAGCTTCAAGAGGTCAAAAATTCGAACCTCTTAATTCATGATTTTATGTGCATATTATTGTAGATCTTTCCACGCTGAAAATTCTGATCTAAATTTCATAAAAAACAGATGATTATTGAGTGAGATATATGTGTTTAAAGTTTGGTGTTCAAAAATGTTCTTGATCGATTCTTGAAATATATGATGTTTTAGACCAAATTAGTGGTAAATTCATGTTCCTCATGTAATAATGGTTCGAATGATATAAAGATTGCGCAAATCTGGAAAAAAATTTTGGTGATGATCATTGTTCACCACCGTCTTCATGAGGAAGACGGTGTTTTCCTCCACTGGATACAATACCTCCACCTTGCTGCTACAGTACTAGGGCTTGGCTGGTTCAGTGCTTCGTTGGCACTGTGCAAGCGCCATTCACCATGAAGTCCAGGGTTTGATACCTCTTGAGCGTGCGTTTCATTTTTTTTCATTTTTACTTACTATTAACCAAAACGACGTCGTTTTGAGTGAAGCTTGAACCTCACTTCGGATCCGCCTGATGCCATTTCCCTTTTATTCATTCATTTTCATATTATATTTCATGTTTTTACATTTTTATTTCACTTTGTGCATGATATTCAAAAAATTGTAAAAAATAGAAGGATGATCCAAATAATTCCAGGTTTTTTTCTACATGATCCTTGAGGTTTCTAGAATTTTATGGTGTTGACTTTAGGATTTTATCATTTCTGGAAAATAAAATGTGCTTGATCCTTTGAACATGTGTGCATATGTGACATTGCCTCATTCTTTCTATTGTGAAATGCTCAATAATGCTCCAATTGCCATGACATTTTGCATGATGATTCTTAACATGTTGATTGACATTTTAGGCTTGGTTTGGTATTTTTCTCATTTGCCATTTCTGTTTTATACACATGATTGCATGGTGTGACAATGTGTGTCACACAATTTGATGTCCAACTTGTGCATTTTCATATCCATATCAAATGTGCTCCTCTGTTTATGATTTTTGGTATGATCATTGCATTTGGTATGTTGTATGCTCATGAAAATTTCCATAATTGTTTGAATAATTTCTGTTTTGATTTGGAATTTTCATTCTTATTGATCATTTGTGTGTTTTGAAATTGTCTTTGTCTTCTCTTGCTCATTACATGACCTTGCTTAATGATTTTTATTTGGCACTTTTTATGACATGTTCTCATGTGATTAAGGATGCTTCATGTTGAATATCCATTGCTGTTTTGACTTTTTACTTCATCTTTGACCCTAGGCTTTGCCTTAGGGGTTTGGAATCACATTTTGAGTTGTGCATTTCAGGTTTTCAAGCAATTAGCCACATTGGTTGATATGATCTCATCACTTGAGATACAAGTTATTTTGGTTGACTAACCTTGCTGTTTTGTAGGTCTTTTGAATGGTGAATCAATTTAGTTTGCTTGCATCTTATGCTTTGCACCATTGTTGTCTGATAATTGGTTGTCTGACTGTTGTTGATTGTTTGATTTGTCTGAATGTAAATATTGACTGGTTTAGCTTTTCTCACAGGTACTTTAGCCGCTTTAACTCATTATTTGAGTTGCTTTGCTTGTGGTTGGCATACCACTTAGGTAAATTCCTACTCTCCATGTAGTATGGAAGACTTGCTGTTTTTGGCAGGCACCTGTCTGAAGCCCTCCTTAAGAGGCCATGTTTTTGTTTGTTTATATTTGTGCCATGTACATGTAAAGACCTCCTAAGTGAAGAGGCATTGGCAGATAAAAGGGATGTGTAATCCATCCCCTGCTATTCAGTTGTGTCTTTCATCTTGCTCACACCCTGTGTTGATGCACTTTGAATAAAAACCCAAAATCTTGTTGTGTCAGTCATGTGGAATAGAGTCCCACATTCTGGACTCCCACACATTCTTTGATTCAAGCTCACCCAGGCATGGGTTAAGAGCTATGAGGCATAACCCTCATCTCCATTTCATCTGCTCACCCTAACTCTCAATGTTAGAGGTTAAGAGCCTGACCACCTTTCCAGTTGGCTTGTTTGTCAAGGTCGATATGACCCGTTGACTAAAGCCCAACCTTGCTTGAGCCCCCTTGGTTGTGTATAGTGTGTGCTGATTGCTTTTGATGTTTGTCTGTTTTGCTTCTCATCTCCTTTCTGTAGGAGTCGTATGATCAACTTTCAAGGAAGTTGAATGTACGTAGAGCTAGACTTGAGTTGACTCACTGCCTGTGTGAGTCAAACTCTTGTTAGAAACCTCTACCTAGGACTATTGTGGATTACATGATAACTATTAGGCTCGAGTCAGTCTCCCTTTTAGTTTCTCCCTTGTTCAGGGGAACTACGTCGCCCTGATCCTCATTCCAGATGAGGTACGTAGGCAGGAGATCGTGCGAGATCTCTCCGGGCGCCCTTTTCTTTTTTTTGTGTGTGTTTTGCTTGACAGCTATTAGGTCCGAGTTCCCGACTCCCTTTTAGTCTGCGTGTTCAACTTCTTTGTTTCTTCTGACGTCTCAGCGTCTTCTTGGTGTTCGCTTGACAGCTAGTAGGCTCGAGTACCAGACTCTCTATTAGCCTGTTTGTTTAACCTTTGTGTGTGTGTTGGGAGTCTGATGTAAGCCCAGCGATTGGCATTCGGTTTCCCGTTTGTTGTTGTTTGTGGAGTCTGATGTAAGCCCAGCGATTGGCATTTGGTTTTCCGTTTGTTGTTGTTTGTGGAGTCTGATGTAAGCCCAGCGATTGGCATTCAGTTTCCCGCCTGTGTTTGTTTGTTTGTGGAGTTGGATGTAAGACCAGCGATTGGCATTCCGATTCCAGTTGTGTGTTTGCTCTGATGTCTCAGCGTCTTGGTGTGTGTTTTGTTTCGGCATGCGTTAGCCGAACTACGGTGGCTCTGATTCTCATTCCAGATGAGATACGTAGGCATAGGATGTAATATCCTAGCGAGCCCGTTCCCCTCTTCTTCCATCTGTGTCTTATTCTAGTGTGCGTGCATTCTTTTGAGCAGTTATTTAGCAATCTTATTCTATTCCTTTGAGCGTGGATCCCGTCGAGTACGACGGACGTGAGGGGGTGCTAATACCTTCCCCTTGCGTAACCGACTCCCGATCCTTGCATCTCCGGTCGTAAGACCATTCCCTTTCCAGGTTTACTTCGAGCGTTTCCTTTCCCTCCTTTGGGATAAATAACGCATGGTGGCGGCTCTGTTTGTTTGCTTTTTCCCGCCGGTTGTTTTTCGCGGATGCGACAGCTGGCGACTCTGCTGGGGAAATAAGGAAAGTCTGGCACAGAAGTTGACCTCTTGCTGGTCCATCTTCCCTAAGCGAGTCATTCCTAGCGCTCTCTAGGATAGTTTAGGTTGCTTGTGCTGCTTTATTATTGCATTTATGATTATTATACTGTGATTGTATATATTTGCATAAATGTTTGCATGCATCATATTATCATTGTGCTGATTCTGGACAGGTTTGGTTCCTCTGATTTGGGGTGGGTGTTCTGAGTGGGGCTAAAACCCAGGCTCGAGAATACACCTAGGATTAGTGTGGTCTCATGTTTCGTCACATGTTGGATCAGCATGTTGTTGCGACGTGACATACCACAAGCCGGACGAGGTTCTTCTGAGTGAGCTCTTCTGAGTGGAGTATTCCACTTTGGTTGAGTTATCTCTTTAGAGCTATTGACTTCGGTGACTGTTATTTCCCAGATCTTTGGGTTAGATGATCTTAAGAGAGCTGCAACGGCACACCCGAAAGGGCAAACCCGTTGAGTATCTTTGCCCGATTGTCGAGACCATTATCCGCCTTAGGATGACCTGATTAGAATTCACCTGTGAGGGGAGGGTTGATTCTTATAGATGCATGTTCTGATGGTGACTTTGATGGTGACTAATGGTTCAGTTATTGATCAGAGTCCTATTTATAAGTCAGATTTATGGATATTTATTTCTGAGACGCCGGAGTTCTGTCCGCGGTATTTATCAGTGGGGATCCGTTTATTTCAGGATTCCCTGGGTTGATTCAGAGATTGTTGTGGCTATCAGTTCAGTGTTTTCTCTGTGTCGATGGTGATGATGGTGATGTATCCTTTAGTTCCGTTTATTTCGGAACCTCTCAAGTTGGATTTAGGGTTACTCAGTACCTCAGAGGGTTGTGATCAGTTCAGAGGCCAGGGCTTCAGTACAGTGGATGTTCAGATGACTTGGAGGATGGCACAGTGCATTGCATTCATACATCCGCATCATTCACATTTTGCATTTATCCGCATCTAACTCATGTTTATCCATATGCAAGGGACATTCTTGATTGAGATCCTGGTTGAGAGACTTCTTTGTTCCAGATATGAGGACTGGCTTGAAAGACGATGTTGTCTACAGTTTCTTCGACCCCGAGATTAGTGTGCTGAGAGATGTGATAGCATTGATTACACCTGACCGTATGGGGATGTTCCGTGAGACTTATGGTGGTATTCTGAAGTTGGTTTTCAGGCTCACAGACAGTGATAGGAGCGCCATCCATACTCTTCTCCAGTTTTATGACTCGGGCTTGAGATGCTTCGTTTTCCCGGATTACTTGTTGGGACCTTTGATGGAGGACTATGCCAGCATCCTGGGTATTCCGATCAGAGATCAGATTCCTTTCTATGCCACTAAGGGGGAACCTGATGTTGCTGAGATCTCTCGTGCTCTTTATTTGAGCCCAGAAGTGACTAAGGGGGGTTTGAAGGAGAAGGGAAAGTTGCCCGATTTTCATCTGAGTTTCTTGGAGGCTAAAGCCAAGGAGCATGCTAGTGTGGGTAACTGGAGGGTCGTTTGTGCTTTGATTGCTGTCAGCATTTATGGGATCATCCTATTCCCTAATCAGAAGAATTTTATGGATATTAATGCCATCAGGTTGTTTGCTCAGAGGAACCCTATTCCTACCTTGGTTGGGGATGTCTATTACTCGGTCCATAATCGGAACGAGAAGCGGCATGGGGGATTGATCAGATGTTGTGCTCAGTTGTTATACAAGTGGTTCATGGGGTATTTTCCTTCCAGAGGTGCCTTTGATTTTGTTCTTCAGGACTACAAGGTTAATTGGGCGACCAAGCTGATGGGTTTGCGAGCCAAGGACATAGCTTGGACTCACAATGGTGTGGCCGGACGAGATTTCATCTACAGTTGTGGGAGTTTTCCCAATGTGCCTCTCATAGGAGTTCAGGGTTGCATTAATCACAACCCGACGCTTCTTAGGAGACAGATGGGGTTTGCTATGGAGGTTCCTCCTCTCGAGCGCGAGATTCAGGAGTCTTTCTATTTCCCGGCTGAGGGTAATCTGACACGGTTGAGGCAAGTGTCTGGGGCATGGCGTAACATTCAGAGAAAGGGCAAAGTTCCTTTTGGTAGGGTTAATAATAGGTCTTTTCCTTTGTTTGATGATTGGCTCAGAAAGAGGATTGAGCTCACGCATCTACCATTTGCTGGGGGTGATTCTTGGTGTCCATTGATTGAGGGGCCACGTTCTTCTGTCAGCATGGAGGAGTTCCTTGAGATGAAGAAGGAGAGAGATCAGTTGCGAGCAGAGAAGGTTGAGTTGGAGATGAGTGTTGCTAGAATTCAGATGGCTAATCAGGAAATCAAAGGGAAAATAGAAGACCAGGATAAGAGACATGCTCTGGAGGTGAAGCGCTTTGAGATAGACACCTCCTATTATCGCAAGATCAACCAAGCTTTGGAGTCATCTGCGGAGGAGCATGACATCACCAAGGAGAAGTTGGCTAGAGCTTCGAAGGTCATTGAGGATGAGAAGAGGAGACAAATTCTTGTGAAGACTCAGAGGGAAGTTAGAGCCAAAATCCTTACTACAGAATGGGAAGCGGAGAAAGCGAAGATTATTGCTGAGAGAGATCATTATCTTGCTGAGAGGGATCATTACTTCCAACAGATGAAGATTCGCCAGAAGGAGATAGGAAGACTGCAGCAGGAGAACACTGAGCTCAGGTTCGCCATGAAGTTTACCAGGATGGTTGATGATGTAGGGCCTTCTGTGGGACCTTCGTCAGATTAGACCTTTCTTATTTGGGTTGGATTACCGTCAGGCCTGTTGACGGAATTCACTTGCTTGTATTTCCTTTCTGATTCTGGAGAATTGTAATTTGATTTGTATCAGACTTGATGTATGACTCTCGCACATATAGTGCACTTTTGGTATACAGTGGTTATTTTCTTTCAATGATTGATCTTCAAGCTTTATTTGCTTTGCTTCACTCACACAGCACACACATGGTTGGGTGATATCTTTGCTAAATCATATATCTCTGCTCTGAATGGCAAAATCAATTGATGAATGTCAGAATGTTGCTGTAGGATTATTATCTGTCTTGATGAAACCAGGATCGAAAGACAGAGTGTTCCTCATATGGATAGACATTGCATTCATGCGTGAGTCATAATAACCTGTCTTCTATTTTGCAGGTGTCAGTTTCTAACATGTTTGATTGACTCAGGAATGATGAATCCACCCAACGCTAACATTCTCGAGCTGAAAGAGAAGATGAGTGAGCTGATCAGTGTCATGCAAGAGTTCGCCTTGGCGCAGAAAGCTATCGCTGAGAAGGTGGAGAGAGTTGAAAACCGGCTGAGAATGGGGGAAATACAGGGAAATGCTCCGCCGTCTGGAGTAAAGAAGTCCTTTGGTGATAGTCAGCGCAAGAAGGAGGGAGAATCGAGTGATGTGTATACCAGAAAGGAACACGGTAGGGATTGTTACCACCCGTATGCTGCTATAGTGACGATTCCTACTGGTAATCAATCTGTACGACAGCAGCAGCAGCCACCTCAACAGAGAACACAGAAAGCTGGGTGCCAAGCGAGAAGAAGGATGACTGATCGTCAGTTTGATAAGCCACCCATGGCGTATGCTCTTCTGTTTAGGAGGTTAAAGGATCTTGGGTTGGTTCAGCCAAGGACGTTGGCTCCGGTAGGACCGGATCAAAGGCTTGCAGGTTATAATGAGAACATCAAGTGCGAGTTCCATTCTGGTGCACCCGGGCATAGCATTGAAGGTTGTAAAGCTTTTAAGCATGTCGTTCAAGATTTGGTGGATTCTAAAGCCATCAATTTTGCACCGATACCGAATGTTAATGCTAACCCTATGCCGGTGCATGGTCCTATGGGGGTGAACGTGATGTCAGCGGATAAGAGAAAAATGGAGGTGACGGATGTGAATCAGTTGAGGACTCCAATGTCTGTGGTCAAGAGACATCTAATGAAGAGTGGAGTTTTCCCTGGTTGTGATAATTGTTGTGTTGCTTGCACTGTCACTGCAAATAGGTGCGTAATGCTGAGGGAGACGATTCAGAGAATGATGGATGAAGGGCGTCTCCGATTTGAGAAAGTTGATTAGGGGGAGGAGGATATTTTTATCAGCCGACTATCATCATTCAAGTACGAAGAAATGGATGGTGGAATATTTGAAACACCGAGTCAGGCATTCGAGACCGTCAAGGTGGAGAATGTTGTTTTTGCAAAAGGAGAGAAAAAGCCGTCCATTTCTTCTTACAAGCAAGCTGCTGAGGTGGTGAAGAGCGGAGGAGCCCCAGGTTGGGGAAAGATGATAGACATCGCCGCCAAGGAAGACAGGTTTGGGGTTGGCTATCAGTCGAACCGAGGCTCGTCTGGACAGGGTAAAGGACGTCGTCAGCCATTCACGTTCACCAATGCGGGATTGCTAAATCCAGATCGCGTCTGTTCGGTGGGTGAAGAGGTCGACAGTGACTGTGAGCTTGATGGTTGGATAAAACCGTGCGTACCAAGGATGGAAGTCCAAAACTGGAAAGTCGAAAAGATCATCACTGTCACTCTACATGAAGAGTAGTATTTCTGTTTTTCAATTCTGTATGCATGAAAGCCATACGTTTTGCCCGAAACGTAATGGTCCATTGTAAGGGCCACCTCATGTGCATCATTTTGCAATGTTTTGCATCATTAATAAATGGATGTTTTTCACATTAAAAACGGTGTTCCCTGTTTTTCACTTATTTTTGCAGTTTAAAAACAAAAATAAAAATGGCAATGTTTATTTTCATTTTTCTTTCTTTTGATCTGTCTCGTTCCGGCTCTAAAGCCCTTATTCTCCGGATCTTGTTGATAACAATTCGGTTACACCTTTATATGACTTCGACAATTCGATCTATCATGCCAAAGAAGGAGACGAAGAAGATCGTGATCTGCTGGAAGATTAGCCAGGTTGTTGGGACAAGAGGAGAAGGTGATTCAACCGCACGAGGAGCGAGTTGAGATTGTCAATCCAAGCACCGAGGAGGTCTGAAAGGAAATAAAGGTTGGGGCCGCCTTGGAGGCGCGTGTCAAGAGTGGAGGTGATGCCATTCGGTCTCAAGAATGCCGGTGCTACTTATCAGAGGGCTATAGTGACTTTGTTTCATGATATGATTCATCATGAAATCGAATGCTATGTTGATGACATGATAGCAAAGTCCCAAACAGAAGAGGGGCACCTGGTAGATCTGGCCAAGCTGTTTGACTAGTTGAGACAATTCAAACCGAGGTTGAATCCGAGTGAGCGCACTTTCGGAGTGCGGTCCGGTCAGTTGCTTAGGCTTATTGTAAGCGAAAGAGGAATCGAGGTTGATCCTGCTAAAAAAAAAGAAGAAAGAAAAAAGTAATACAAGAAATGCATGAACCGAGAACAGAGAAAGAGGTTCGTGGTTTCTTCGGTAGATTGAACTGCATCTCACGGTTCACATCTCATCTAATAGCCACGTGCGAACCCACTCAAGCTGTTGAAAAAAAAGATCAAACGGTCAGGTGGAATAAGGATATCCAAGGGGCGTTGAAAAATAAAAGAATATTCGCAGGAGCCTCTGATTCTGATGCCTCCATGTGAAGGGAGACCTTTAATCCTGTACTTGACAGCCCTCGAGGGATCTATGAGGTGTACTGGGGCAGCATGACGAGTCTGGTCGAAAAGAGCATGCAATTTACCTTAGCAAAAAGTTTATCGACTGTGAAACAATAAATTCACCGCTCGAGAAAATTTGTTGTACTTTGGCATAGGCTGCTCGCCGACTGAGATAGTATATGCTGGTTCATACCACTTTGTGGATTTCCAAGACGGATCTGATCAAGTATACAATTAAGAAGCCAGCATTGACCGGACGGGTTGCGAGAGTGCAAATGATTTTGATTGAACATGATATTCAGTACACCTCTCAGAAAGCAATAAAGGGGAGTGTATTGTCTGATTACCTCGCCCAGCAACCCATTGAGGATTATCAACCGATGATGTTTTCCCTGATGAGGACATCGAGGTTCTTAAATCGAAAGATTGTGAGGAACCGATCCCGAAGGAGGGGCCTGACCCTGAATCCGAACAGATTCTGATGTCTGATGGGATTGTTAGCGTGAATGGTATGAGTTGGTGTTGCTTTGGTTATGCCGAAAGGATCCCACATTCCTTTTGTTGCCCGGATAACATTTGAACGCACCAACAATGGTGGCTGAGTACGAAGCCAGTATCCTGGGTATCGAACCTCGGTACGTGCATCTACTGGGGCAACGCTTTGCTCACCTGTGTATGGAATGGAAGCCGTGTTGCCAGTGGAGGTCCTGATTCCGTCAGTAAATCCTGAGGAACGTAAGATTGAAAGAGATGGAATGGGTAAGGACTTGGTATGAAGAGTTGAGTCTGGTTGAGGAAAAAAGGGCTGGTAACCATTCGTCATGGGGCAGTTGTGCCAACAGCGAATGAAGCGGGCTTTGGACCGAGAGGTGCGACCTCGTGCGTACCACGTAGGAGAGGTGGTGTTGAAAAGGATCCTTCTTCCTCAGAGATCGTAGGGGTAAGTGGATACACAGTCATGAATACCCATTCATGGTCAAGAAGGTTTTCTCTGGCGGAGCCTTGTTGTTGACGACCATGGATGGTGAGGATTTTCCATCCCTGTGAATGCAGACGCAGTTAAAAAATACTTCGTATAAAGAGACCCGCTGGACGAAAAGAATAAAATAGTCCAGGCAAAAATGGGCATCCCGGCGAACCAAAAAGAAAAAAGAAAAAGGTTCGGACAAAAATTAGGGATAAAAAGAAAAAAACTGTACACCCGGCAAGTCGAAAACCCCACAAGGGCGGCTTGGGCAAAAAAAGGGTATCCTGGTGGACTGAAAACCCGAAAGGGTGGTCCAGGCAAAAGAGGGATTGAAACGAACAACTGCGTCTAGCATGATCGTTTGTACTGTGGATATGACACATGGATAATCCCCGGCAGGGATCGGTCGGAAGCGTCTTGTTCAGAAGGCAGAAAGCAAGGAGAGTCTGAGGACATATGGGGTGTAACCGAGTTGGAACTCGATGAGATCGCGGTTTCACATTGCCATTAGGATAGATTTTTCCTTTTATGCGCAATTACCTCTTTTCAGGAATTGCTTCCTTTGTATTGCTCAGTTTCGAGCCACCTTTTTTCAATCAATAAAATGCATATTCAGTCAAATAACTTCGTTTTTGTTTTCATTACCGCTTTGATTGCAAAAACATTCGTTTATTTTGATAAGAATTTTTGCATTTTTGAGACACGGAGATCCCTTCCAATGCATGTTTATAAGATTGAAAACCTGAAATCTTATTCGGAAGGTTGAGCGACTCAGGTGTTGAAACTTTGGCACGCCTGGGGCATGTTTTTATCTAACGATCTCTTTTGCAGGTGCTGTTAGATGTTTTCACTCACTTGCGGGTTGGGATGTGAAGCCTTTTTGACAAAGGATCCCCGTGGAGTCCAGTCAGGGACAAGGGACGCAAGAATGGTGAAAGGACGGCACGAGAATTGCGACGATCCTGGAGGGTGAATCAAGAAGACTCTTCAAAGTCTGAGGACTGGAAAGTATGTGCGAATCCGAGGAGTTCGATCTTCGAGGAGTACGGAAAAGTCGAGAATACAAGGTGATGAATCAGAAAAGTCCAGATGGGTCTGGGAGCTCTAAAAAGTGGAAAGCTGACACTGGATTTAGATGGTGAATACCAGGGTTCGACGAGTCGACGGGTGTTCTGTGCTAGACTTTCCTTATTTCCCCAAGCAGAGTTGGGATTGTTACCTCCCCAGCAGATTCAAGGTCTGTGTCTTCCCTAGCAGGGTCGGGATGATTATCTCCCCAGCAGGTTTGAGATCGGTGTTTCCTCAGCAGCCAGGCCTGAAGGTTGCTATTTCCCCAGCGGAGGTGTCTATTGGTAGTTGTTTCCCCTAGCATGGCGAAGCTTGATAGTTTCCCAGCAAGTCGAAGATTGTTGTTTTCCCCGCAGAGCGCGTTGGTGGTTTCTTCCCCAGCGAAGTCCCCAAGCGGATCAAGTTCAGTGGAGGTCACCCCTGGTGAGGGTGGTCCTTTCCCCAGCAGCAGTGCTATTCCCCAGCAGGGTGGAGATTGGAGTGTTGTCGAGTTCCTCAGTAGAGTGCCTCGAGCTCCTCAGAAGAGTCCCTTGAGGGGGATACTTTTTATGCATTCATCATTTAGATAAGCATAGCATATTGCATACTTAATTGCGTAGCATTTCCATGATTATGGAGCATTACGCTGAAACAAATCATGCATCATCATTGCAAGCATAAGCTAGTCTCAAGTCGTGGTTACCGTTTGAGATTTGGTTTCGCCAGTTGGTGAAGATGCTACTCAAGCCGTGGTTACCGTTTGAGAAGTGGTTTCGCTAGTTGGAAGATCAACATCAGCATTGCAAGCATCAGTTACTCGAGCCGTGGTTACCGCTTGAGAATTGGTTTCGCCGGATGGTGGAGATGATACTCCAAGGAGTTTATCATCATGACATTGGGTTAATGGTATTACCCAGTAGTGCGATACTGGAGAAGATTTCTGTCGTGCGAGATGGAAGTTGGAAGATGTTACTCGAGCCGTGGTTACCGCTTGAGAGTTGGTCTCGCTGGATGGTGAAGGTGTTACTCTGAGGAGTTTAGCATCTTGACGTTGGAGCAACAATGTTCCCCAGTAGTGCGATATTGGAGGAAAATTTTCCATCGGGCGGAGATGGAAATAAAATCAAAGAACGTTACGCGATCAGCGCGAAAATTGAAGAATGGAGAAAAGGAAGTGTTGCGGCATTTTCTGGAGAACGGGGTTCAAATGGAGATTGGAGTTGAAGATTGTATCCGGGATGAGGTCCTTAGGATTGTCTTTTGATCGTGTGTCACCTTAGACTTTGGCTGAGGTCAACAGAAGTCGTTATGGGTATCTTCTGAGGAAGAAATGCACATGTTACCTTCCTGTTGTGAAGGTGTACCTTCTGATATGTCGCCGTCAGAGTGGTGTTTGGTGTTATTTCCGGCATTGCCAGCGGAACTATCACAAGAAAATGGAGAGCGGGGTTCAAATGGAGAGAAGGAAATGCGGGGCATTTTCTGGAGAATGGGGTTCAAATGGAGAGAAGGAAATGCTGGGCATTTTCTGGAGAGCGGGGTTCAAATGGAGAAAGGGAGACATGGGGTGTTTCCTGGAGAGCGGGGTTCACGACGGCGATCGCGAGTTATCGTCAGGCGACTGCGGTTCAAATGGAGAATGGGGTTCATTGTTTGGCAAACAAGAATACTATGAATTTGACGGGGTTCAAATGTGGTGATCTGGGATCATCCGCATGGAAGAAACATATTTGTTGTGAGGTTCAAAAAAAAAAATCAATCAGCAAGTTTCGGGGTTCAGGAAAAGCAAAAAACATAATAATCCCCAGCAGAGCGCAAATTGTTCGTCTGTTCTTGGTATTCAACCACTCTTCATCCTGATCATCTAAAAACCGAGGCTGTTCATATCGACAGGTTCACAGTGGATTGATAGTGGCAGCTGTAACACCTCAAAATTTGCCCTCCTCTTTTGGGACTAGCTTAGCATATTGCATTTCATATTTAGGGCATTAGGCATGTACATGTTGCATATCCTTTGAAATAAAACAAGTCACCCTCCTAAGTCTTCCTCAGGATATAGAGAGGTGAAGAGATTCAAGCCTGAAGGTCTCATGGATTGATCACTAGCCAGCTGAGTGTTTGTGCTAGGGTTTTCTTGGTTCTTCAAGAAGGTTGAGCATTGTCTTGATGGCAAGGGTACATCATCATCATCATGGTTATGTCCTTATCAAGGGGGTTCATCATTCATGCTCAGTTTCTTTAGGGTTAGGGTTTTGACCTCTGGTCAACCCTAATCAGTGCCATTCTACCAGTCGGGGTTTCTCAAGGAGATGGGGTTTATTTCTTGAGAAGGAGATCATCATATGATTTTGTTGAGCTTGTATGAGCTAGGGTTTCATTTTGGAGCCATTTCATCAAGTGGTTGAGGCTCAAAGTCATCTGAGCATGTTCAAGTAATCTGGGGGCCTAGAAAGTCAACAGAAAGTCAACACAAGGCTATGAGGTGGAGAAATGAGTTTCAACGTCTCATTCATGTTCAAAAGAGGCTTATTCATCATTGCAAATGCATATCTTGAAGAATTTGAGGTCATGGCAAAAGTTTCCAGAAATGGAAAGTGACCTGTAATTGAAAGTTTCCAAAAATGGAAAGATTTTGGTTCAAATTCAACTTGATTTTACATCATCAAAGAAGCTTCAAATGAAATTTTGTCCAACATGAAAGTTGAAGATCTCTCTCTCCCATTTCCAAAAAGTCCAAGATCATGAATTTATGATGAATGGTTGAGGAGATATGATCCACTCATTGTCAAGTGTGCATGGGACTTCAAAAGGCCATATCTTTTGACTCATAAATCCAAATTGAGTGCTCCTTTTTGCCAAATTCTTCTCATGACATGAATTTTCCAAATCATTCATCACATTGCATAAAATTTTATCACATGATCATTTGCATATTCATGCTTATTTTGGAGGGAAAATGATAAATTTGAAATTGGTGCATCATGGGAACAAATCACCATTGCCATTGTGTTAATTGGAAGATTTCAAGTGAAGTTGATCATTCATTGGTTACTGTTCACGTCCATTTGCTCCATGCACCATGCAAAATGTCATTTTTGGCCAAACACCTTATTTTCACTTAATCACAATTAACCAAAGCTTAATTAATTTTTAGTAGGATTAACACATCATATAAATACATAATCCTAACAGAATTTGTGATTATTCATCATTCTAGATCTAGATCTCATTTTCCCTCCATTTTTTCTCTCAACCGAAATTCAAATTTCTTCCACATAACCTTGCTTTTTTCTTGCATATTATTGTTCTGTGATATGGATTTGGTGTAGATCAAGCTTTGTTTTGGAGGATTCGTGTAAAAATCAAGCATATCAAGTTCATGAAGGTGAAGATGGAAATGGTTATTTGAGCAAGATCTAAGTTGTGCCAAGCCTTAATTTCAACTTCAAGCTACATAACAGTGATATAGGAGTGGATTTGGATGCTTGCCAAGCCTTGAATCTACCACTGCCATTGTTGGAGCTTCAAGAGGTCAAAAATTCGAACCTCTTAATTCATGATTTTATGTGCATATTATTGTAGATCTTTCCACGCTGAAAATTCTGATCTAAATTTCATAAAAAATGGATGATTATTGAGTGAGATATATGTGTTTAAAGTTTGGTGTTCAAAAATGTTCTTGATCGATTCTTGAAATATATGATGTTTTAGACCAAATTAGTGGTAGATTCATGTTCCTCATGTAATAACGATTCGAATGATATAAAGATTGCGCAAATCTGGAAAAAAATGGTGATGATCACTGTTCACCACCGTCTTCATGAGGAAGACGGTGTTTTCCTCCGCTGGGAACAGTACCTCCACCTTGCTGCTACAGTACTAGGGCTTGGCTGGTTCAGTGCTTCGTTGGCACTGTGCAAGCCCCATTCACCATGAAGTCCAGGGTTCGATACCTCTTGAGCGTGCGTTTCATTTTTTTTTCATTTTTACTTACTATTAACCAAAACGACGTCGTTTTGAGTGAAGCTTGAACCTCACTTCGATTCCGCCTGATGCCATTTCCCTTTTATTCATTCATTTTCATATTATATTTCATGTTTTTACTTTTTTATTTCACTTTGTGCATGATATTCAAAAAATTGTAAAAAATAGAAGGATGATCCAAATAATTCCAGGTTTTTTTCTACATGATCCTTGAGGTTTCTAGAATTTTATGGTGTTGACTTTAGGATTTTATCATTTCTGGAAAATAAAATGTGCTTGATCCTTTGAACATGTGTGCATATGTGACATTGCCTTATTCTTTCTATTGTGAAATGCTCAATAATGCTCCAATTGCCATGAAATTTTGCATGATGATTCTTGACATGTTGATTGACATTTTAGGCTTGGTTTGGTATTTTTCTCATTTTCCATTTCTATTTTATACACATGATTGCATGGTGTGACAATGTGTGTCACACAATTTGATGTCCAACTTGTGCATTTTCATATCCATATCAAATGAGCTCCTTTGTTTATGATTTTTGGTATGATGATTGAATTTGGTATGTTGTATGCTCATGAAAATTTCCATAATTGTTTGAATCATTTCTGTTTTGATTTGGAATTTTCATTCTTATTGATCATTTGTGTGTTTTGAAATTTTCTTTGTCTTCTCTTGCTCATTACATGACCTTGCTTAATGATTTTGATTTGGAACTTTTTATGACATGTTCTCATGTGATTAAGGATGCTTCATGTTGAATATCCATTGCTGTTTTGACTTTTTACTTCATCTTTGACCCTAGGCTTTGCCTTAGGGGTTTGGACTCACATTTTGAGTTGTGCATTTCAGGTTTTCAAGCAATTAGCCACATTGGTTGATATGATCTCATCACTTGAGATACAAGTTATTTTGGTTGACTAACCTTGCTGTTTTGTAGGTCTTTTGGATGGTGAATCAATTTAGTTTGCTTGCATCTTATGCTTTGCACCATTGTTGTCTGATAATTGGTTGTCTGACTGTTGTTGATTGTTTGATTTGTCTGAATGTAAATATTGACTGGTTTAGCTTTTCTCACAGGTACTTTAGCCGCTTTAACTCATTATTTGAGTTGCTTTGCTTGTGGTTGGCATACCACTTAGGTAAATTCCTACTCTCCATGTAGTCTGGAAGACCTGCTGTTTTTGGCAGGCACCTGTCTGAAGCCCTCCTTAAGAGGTCATGTTTTTGTTTGTTTATATTTGTGCCATGTACATGTAAATACCTCCTAAGTGAAGAGGCATTGGCAGATAAAAGGGATGTGCAATCCATCCCCTGCTATTCAGTTGTGTCTTTCATCTTGCTCACACCCTGTGTTGATGCACTTTGAATAAAAACCCAAAATCTTGTTGTGTCAGTCATGTGGAATAGAGTCCCATATTCTGGACTCTCACACATTCTTTGATTCAAGCTCACCCAGGCCTGGGTTAAGAGCTATGAGGCATAACCCTCATCTCCATTTCATCTGCTCACCCTAACTCTCAATGTTAGAGGTTAAGAGCCTGACCACCTTTCCAGTTGGTTTGTTTGTCAAGGTCGATATGACCCCTTGACTAAAGCCCAACCTTGCTTGAGCCCCCTTGGTTGTGTATAGTGTGTGCTGATTGCTTTTGATGTTTATCTGTTTTGCTTCTCATCTCCTTTCTGTAGGAGTCGTATGATCAACTTTCAAGGAAGTTGAATGTACGTAGAGCTAGACTTGAATTGACTCACTGCCTGTGTGAGTCAAACTCTTGTTAGAAACCTCAACCTAGGACTATTGTGGATTACATGATAACTATTGTGGACTATTGTGGACCAGCGATTGACATTCCGATTCCAGTTGTGTGTTTGCTCTGATGTCTCAGCGTCTTGGTGTGTGTTTTGTTTCGGCGTGCGTTAGCCGAACTACGGTGGCTCTGATTCTCATTCCAGATGAGATACGTAGGCATAGGATGCGATATCCTAGCGAGCCCGTTCCCCTCTTCTTCCATCTGTGTCTTATTCCAGTGTGCGTGCATTCTTTTGAACAGTTATTTAGCAACCTTATTCTATTCCTTTGAGCGTGGATCCCGTCGAGTACGATGGACGTGAGGGGGTGCTAATACCTTCCCCTTGCGTAACCGACTCCTGATCCTTGCATCTCCGGTCGTAAGACCATTCCCTTTCCAGGTTTACTTCGAGCGTTTCCTTTCCCTCCTTTGGGATAAATAACGCACGGTGGCGGCTCTGTTTGTTTTCTTTTTCCCGCCGGTTGTTTTTCGCGGATGCGACAGTATCAAAATTCAAAGTCAGGGGCCAAGGATCCACACATCAAGACATGACATACATACTAAAACATGTGCCTACATGCAAAACCTAACGATACCCACTCTTCCAAATTCACCCATAATACCTCATACATTCATAAATTTCAGGTTGAAAGTATGAAGTAGTGGAAATAGGGCATACCTGATTGGGGAGGATCGATTGAAATTGAATTGCACCGTTGGCTTTGCAGAACAATCTTAGGGTTTATATGAGAGGGAATTGGTTCTTTGCAGATGAGTTTCCTTCAGTGTCTGGAGGTTGCTCTGAATTAGTTAGAATCTCTCTAGGGTTTTCCACTGAATTTTTTTTAGAATTTATAACCTGATTTTCGTGGCTTTGTTGGCTCAAATGAGAGAGGTCCAAGTCCAAGATTTTTCTGTTATATTTTATTTATTTATTTATTTATTTATTTATTTATTTATTTATTTATTTATTTTTATTTTCAAAACGTGTGGGCTTCGCCTAGCGAGCATGACAGTTCAAGAAATTCCTCTGAGCGTAGGTGATTCTGGTGGCTTTTCTTGGGACTCGCTAGGCGACCCATTCTGCTCGCCTAGCGAGCATGGCAGCTCATGAACAAACTTTTTCTCCTTCAAGATTAACGTTTTGACTGATGAATAGACCCCATTTGAACATGTTGGAAGTATCTCAAGCCATTCCCTTGTGTTGACTGATCACCCAGATAGGACCCACAAAGTGTCTTGGATGATATTCAAGCTTCTTGGATCTAATTCCGATTGACATGATGAAATGCAATATGAAATATTAAATGACCTAAAAATGAATGCATGAATGAGGGGGGCAAATTTTGAGGTATTACAGCTGCCCCTATTCAATCAACTGGAGACCCGAAAAGAAGATAGCAGCGACTTTCGCACTTTCGAGGTATCAAGGGATTGAATCGGCAAAGAGGTGGTCTTGAAAGAAGAATCCGTCTGGTACGGTGAGAGTCAGTCTGAATACCGAAAAAGAATGTTAACCTAGATACCAAAATAAATGGTAACACAGAAATAACCATGGCCTGAATGCCGTTCATCAGTCTGAATATTGGAAATGACTTCGATCTGAACACCGGAAGATATGAGATTATTAATATCGGTCTGAACACCGAGAGGCTGGCCTGAATGCCACAAGTTGCGTCGACCTGAATGTCGGAAACTTCTTCGATCTGAACATCGGAAAACTGGCCTGAACGCCACTTCGGTCTGAATACCGGAAACTGGCCTGAATGCCACTTCGGTCTGAATACCGGAAACTAGCCTGAATGCCACAAGTTGCATCGACCTGAATGTCGGAAACTTCTTCGATCTGAACATCGGAAAACTGGCCTGAACGCCACTTCGGTCTGAATACCGGAAACTGGCCTGAATGCCACTTCGGTCTGAATACCGGAAACTGGCCTGAATGCCGCAAGTTGCATCGACCTGAATGCCTGAATGTTTTTCTTTGTTTTTTATTTCTCTTGTAAGGTCTGTCGACCATGTTTTGTAATGCCCTTTTGGGACACTTTAAAGAATCAATGAATCTTGTTATGTTTGGATTTGGATCTCTTGTAGCATAGGTTTATATTTCTTCAAGTATTTTCCATTCACTCTTAAGACCCTTTGATCGCCACCAAGTTCTTTGATCTCATATGCATTGTTAGCGTATGTTCGAGTTACTTGAAATGGTCCTTCCCACTTTGGAGACCATTTACCTAGGGTTAGATCTCGACGATCTATAGGAAAGATTACTTTCCAAACGTAATCATTATCAGTAAGGGTTTTTTCCCTCACCTTTCTATTGTATAACTTGGCTACACATTCCTTTTGTCGGATCAACATTTCTGTTGCGGCCAATCTTTCTTCGTCCAAATAAGCTAATTCGTCGAACATCATGTCCCAGTATTGTTCTGACTGGAGGTCATTCTGACGTTGCACTTTGACGGACTGCAAGCAGATCTCTACTGGCAATATGGCATTGTGACCAAACGTCAGTCGAAAAGGCGTCGAATTTGTCACCTCTTTTGGTAACGTTCGACAGGCCCATAGAATTTGGTCCAAAGTCTTGTCCCAATTCTTTGGTTTTTTAGAAACATGTTTCCTAATCAAGCTTATTATTACTTTGTTGGTCGCTTCTACTTGTCCATTCTCTTGTGCATAGTAAGGTGTAGAGGTAACTAACCTGAATTCTGTCTTGCCAACGAACTCTTGCATCTTTTGTCCCATAAACACTGACCCTTGATCTGTGGTAATGGTCTATTGGATGCCAAACATATATACAATATATTTTTGGATGAATTCAATCACCGCATCTTGATCCACCTTCACCAGAGGGACAACTTTGATCCACTTGGTGAAGTAATCTATCCCTACTAGGATAAACTTTTGCTGCTTTGACAAGGCTGGTCGAATTTCTCCAATGACGTCTAATGCCCACCCCCTAAAGGGCCACGGGTTGATGATCGCATGCAACTCACTTGCCGGCATATGTTGAATACTTGCGTGTCTTTGGCATTCTTAGCATCCCTTGGCAAACTCGATGCAACCTTTCAACATACTAGGCCAATAAACCCCTTGTCAAAATATCAACCACTTCATCTTATGGCCTGCTTGGTGGGCGCCACAGGATCCACTGTGCAGCTCATATATGGCTAAATACGCTTCAGTATCTCCCATGCATTTAAGTAGTACCCCTTCGGGTGTCTTCTTCAGGAATTCATTTCTTGACCACACATAACTTAAAGCCCTATATTTGGTTTTCCTGTCAGTACCTCCGACTGGATTCTCTAAATATTCAATAATTGGCTTCCTCCAGTCTGTTGGCGATGAACTGTTGACAACGAAAAATACATGTTCCCAGGCCTCCTCGACTCCACAGGTTTCCTGCCATTCTTCGTCACGGCTGTCATTCTTGTCAAAGATATCTTCTATCAGTGGTGTTCTCGACACCATTTTCTCTCGAACCTCGATCATATCTTGTAATTTTGACTTAGACATCTTATAACCTGAAGCGATTTGAGCCAACTCATTGGCTTCTTGGTTTTCGTTTTTGGGTATATGTCTTATGTTTGTAACTTCAAAATGTTCTAGTAGTTGCTTGTAGTCACAAAATACTTCAGCAAACTTCCCTTGATGCATTTATATTCGCGTGTAACTTGCTTGACTACCAACTCCGAGTCTCCCTTTATTTCAATTCGACTGGCTGCCATCCCTTTCAAAATTCGAAGACCAACTATTAAAGCCTCGTATTAGGCTTCATTATTGGAACACTTTTCACTGATCATGTACTTAAACTTCGTTGGACCATCCTGAGGGGATAATATCAATACCCCGACTCCCGTTCCGTCTTTGTGACTCGATCTGTCGAAATACAGACGCCATGGTCTGGTGTTGACCACATTCAAAGATGATTCGACCATGGCATGATCCACTATAAAATCCGCCACGATCTGGCCTTTCATGGCCTTTAAAGGTTTGAATGTTAGAGAGAACTCTGTTAACGCCAATGCCCATTTTCCAATTCTACTATGCAGAATAGGTTTAGACAACATATATTTAATAATATCGTAATGAGACGAAACATAAACATCCACTGGTTTTATATATTGCTTTAATTTTATACAGGCAAAGTACAAACATATACATAGTTTTTCTATGAGATTGTACCTAGTTCCAGCATCTACCAACACTCTACTGAGGTAATATATAGGTCTTTTGACACCATTACTATCCTCTTGGGCCAACATGCTCCCTATAGTTATATCTGACGCAAAAATATATAAACTCATATTTTTCTTCCTACTGGGAGGTAACAGAATAAGAGGCTTGGTAAGGTACCCCTTGATTGCATCGAAAGCCTCTTGTTGTTCGTGGCCCCAGTAAAAATCAATTTCCTTATTAATTTTAAGTAGTGGCAAAAATACCTTCGTTTTACCACTTAGATTCGATATGAATCTTCTTAAGAAGTTTATTTTCCCCAACAAAGACTGGAGCTGCTTCTTTGTCAATGGGATTTTGAGGTCTAAGATCACATTTTTCTTGTTCTGATTGATCTTGATACCTCGTTTGTGTATCACAAATCCCAAGAAATCGCCTGCGTGCACATCGAAAGCACACTTCAATGGATTCATTTTCAATCCATATTTCCACCTTCTCTCAAACGAGGGTCGAAGGTGATCCAGATGCCCTCCCTGGGATGACAATTTTATCACGATGTTGTTAATATACACCTGCATGAACTTCTCAATGAAGTCATGAAATATGGAATTCATAGCCCTTTGGTAGGTTGCTCCTGCGTTTTTCAAACTAGACGGCATGACGATCCACTCGTACGTCCCCAGAGCACCAGGGCATCGAAACGCTGTCTTGGGGACATCTTCTTCGGCAATAAGAATTTGATTGTAACTAGAGTATCCATCAAGTAGGCTCAGGTATTCAATCCCTACGGCCGAATCGACTAGCATTTCCGCCAAGGGCATCGAATACTCATCCTTTGGCGTGGCGTTATTTAGATATCTGAAATCTACACAAATCCTAAGAGTTTCATTTTTCTTGATGACGGACACTATGTTGGCCAACCATTCGACGTACCTTATCATTCTTAAGAAACGACTTCTGAGGAGTCTTTCAATCTCTTGCTTGATCTTCGAAGTGACGTCTGGACAAAATAATCCAGGGTGTTGCTTCACTGGTTTTTTCCAAGGTTGGATAGGCAGTCGATGCTCCACGACGCTTCGATTTAAACCTGGCATTTCATCATAATCCCAGGAAAAGCAGTCCATGTATTCAGTCAATACCTCAACTAATTTCTCCCTCATTTCTGACCCCACCTTAGTACTTATGTAGGTTGGTCTTTTTGTGATTCCATCTCCCAGATTGATCTCTTTGAGGGGATCTTTGGCTTGTATCTTATGGGACTCATTTAGTGGGATTGTTTTCTAACCCTAAAGGCTCACTGTCATAGATACAATCAAGCCTCCGGCTTTCTAAAGTTGTTGTCTGGTCTGGTCGACCATTTTCTAAACCATCGGCCTCATAGGCCAAATCCCAAATCCTCTCCCTTTCTAGAATTGACTTCCTCTTGTTTTCAGCCAAATAGGCCGAAATTCGAGCCAAGCTTTCAGACTCAGCAGTCATCCTCATCGACTGTAGGCCACCCTGTAGGTGGAATTCCCATGAAACCATGATCAGAAACCATGGATCCATTCTCGACCCAAGAGTAACTTGAAATTGGCTTTTGAGTCTATCACCATAAACAATGTTGAACGTGTTATCGTGTCCACAACGAGGTCGACCTGAACAACTCCCATTATATTGCTGGTTTTTCCTTCGTAGTTGTAGAGGACCATGTTGTGTTGTCGAAGATCTTCGTCACCCTTTCCCATTTTCTTAAACAGAGTATATGGCATCAGATTGACCGCAACACCTTCGTCGATGAAAACCTTGTCACCGCCATTCCATCGACCTTTGCTCTGATGAACAATGGCTTCAGGTGGTACATCATCCCTGGATTGGGCCTTTCAAACATAGATTTTTGTTCTTCCACCACGCCACTATTCATGACATAGTAGCAAAAAGGTTTTCCTCCATCTGTCTCATCTGGCACAAAGTCTCCCTCTGTTTCAGAGACTTCGGACACCATGTCATATTCAGCTGGCAACACGGATACAATGCCACAATTTACGAAGAAATAGTCACCATAAATGTCACCGTTTTTTTTGTCGTACATATCTTCGTCGAATTCCTCATCAGATTGAGGGGAGTATTCAGGCTCTCCTTCCTCTGGTTGGGGAGAATACTCGGGCTCTTCCTCCTTCGATTGGCCCTCACTTCGTGGTTGCCTCTCAACCTCTGGCGAACATTCCACATTTTGAGTGGTTATTACTGTTGTCTTTCCCGTCGAGTCGACAGTCATATCCACTGTCTGATTAGCCACCATTTGTCCTGGTCCTACGACCTTTGGCATTTGTTCCTTCTGTCCAGCAGTTTCCAAAGGCTTCAACTGTGGAGTGGTAACGACTTTCCCAACTTTTTTGTTTCGCTGGTGGAGTCTCCAATGTGTCCTAGTCATTATATTCTTTCCTTTGTAATTAGGAGATATTGTGTAGCCCTTTTTCTTCTCTAGAGATGTTGTCTCTTTCTCCAACACCCTCCATTTTGGCTTTTTGCCCCCCTTCTGATTGATGGACTATATCCACTTTTCCTGTGGAACATTAGTTGGAGGAATGAAGGTGTTTGGTCGGGAACATTGAAACTGTCTTCTATAATCTTTGTTCCGTCGAGGTGTTTCATGCCTGTCGAACATGAATCGTGGGATAGCAAGTCTCTCCTCTTTCACAACCTTGTTGTTGGCCTTTAGTCTTTCAGCAGTTTTCTCGTCGAACACAGCACTGCACTTTGGGCACAACATAGCTTTTGACCCATTTTCCTTACACTTCTCTTGGAAGTCTGATAAGCTTTCTCCAGGCTAGGGATAGGCCGACTCGGACCTCTTTTCGACCTTTTTTCTGAAACCTTCAGTAGTATCGACCATCATCACTTCAAACGATTAAGCTAACGAGGCTTCTTTGGAAACCTCAATGAGACCATCAGTAGTCTCTACCATCATGCATTCGAGAGGCTTTGTGTACAAAGCTTCCTTCACCTTCATAGAGTCGAAATCCACTTGAATTTTTGGCCTTTCGCTAAACTGGAGCCTTCCTTCTTTCAGAGTTTTCTGCACCAAATCCCTGAAAAGAACACATTGGTGAGTTTTGTGACCAAGGAAATTATGAAATTTATAGAATCCCATTTTTTTCTTTTGTTCTAGGGGAGGATCTTTTAAACCCTGAGGGACGATAATCTGACCATCTTTTACTAACAGATCAAAGATTTCGTCGCACTTAGACACGTCGAAAGTATAGGTCTTAGCTACGTATTTGTCTATTTTTTCTGTTTCGACATGTTTTTTTTTCATTCGAGGGCTTCAAAACCTTACACGCATATGGAGGTCCGGGCTTAAGTTCTGCCACGTTAACCTCACTCATGTCGATTATATCTTCATCTTCGGAAGAGACTCCCTCGACTGTGATGTATGACACTTTTTATTTCTTATGATATCAACCCGCCTTGGACTTCTCAACTTTCAAGCATTTGATGCGTCGAACCCTATCGGCCAATTGGGCCGTATCTCTAAGATACTAGGTATCCAAATTTTTCTTTATAGAATAATCTAGGCCCACAGCCGCCATCTCGAATAGTTCGTGTTCAGGGACTTGAGTAAAGCATCATGCCTTCAGTAGTCTAAACCTGTTTAGATACTGATCAACTGACTCATCAACCTTTCGCTTAACGCTAGCTAGTTCTTTGAGGCTAATCTTCGATTGTCCCATTGTTGGCATAGGGTTAGTATGTCGGGTTTTTGTTATCGTCTCCACAGGGATTGTGAGATATCGCCGCCGTTCGACAGTTGTTTTAATTCTTAACTCGTAGTAACAAGGGGGGTTTTGGTTTTAGTCACGGTATCTTGCATAAAAGTGTAAGAAAATGCGATAAAAGTTTTGGTTTTTCTATTTGAGAAAGATTGTCAAAGTTAGGGTTCGACGATCACTTTGCATGTATATGTTCAATCAACAAAACTCATAAACTCCTTTAGATGATAAACTATTTCACAAAGTCCTCCCAATGTGTTTATCTCTAACACACATTGTGGGTTTTCCTATTTTGATCCATCGTTTATCTCTAACACAATCTATCAAAATGACAACTTTTTGGTTCAACTTTATGGTGAACAAAATCATTCATTACTATTTATAGCTAACAAATAAGATTGAATGAAAACCTAGGTAAAGAGTTGGTAAACATCTCTCGATCATAAACCAACACAAAGAGTTTTCAATAAAACAAAGTTTTCACCATATATTTATCATTAAAGAGTTTACAAATGAAGATCATCTCATATACACACAAAGCTTATGATCATCTACATCTAACCTTGACAAAATGAAGAACTTAGCCACTCATTTTCATGGTGGCTTGTACAACAAGTCTCGGTTGAAGGTTGATCAACATCCAAGTCGAAGAATCGAGATCGGATGGGAATCCACCTTCTTTTTGTAGAATCTTGCTAAGAGATGATGAAAAATGAAGAAAAAATGTTTCTAGGTCACAAAATATCTCTAGAGCAATGCTGGAAAATATCTAAGAAAACGCTAAGTAAAAGTACAAAGTATGGTTCCAAAAAGTAGCCCCTGCTACTTATACTACTGCTGTCTGAGCTGTCATGCTCGCTAGGCGAGCAGAATGGTTCGCCTAGCGAGCCCCAAAATGAGGCACCAGAGGCACCTGTGCCCAGAAATATCTAAGTCCAGAACTCACAAGTTCGCTAGGCGAAGCCCACGCTTCATCCTTCGCTCCAGCGAGTTCAGAAGGTTTTGCTACTGGAATTGCTCGCTAGAAGCTCGCTAGTGGCTCGCCTAGCGAGCAAGTGCTGGCTGTGCTTTTGACCAAGTCTGGGCGTGTTCGCTACCACCTTCGCTCGCTGCTCGCTGTTAGATGCCCAAAAGTGCTTATTTGAGCTATCATATGTGGGCATCTTTCACTCTTATTCCTTGCTAATGTGGTCAAAACCACATTCATTTTACATGGAATGCATTACATTGATAAACAAGCTTGGTGCCTTTGATGTGTGTGTTATTGTGCAGGAAAGGCATGAATTAATTGATAATGAAGACACAACAAAATTGGCAAAGGAACCAAAGCAAACAAGCATTTCATCTGCCAGCTCGCTAGGCGAGGATGTGGCGAAGCAAAACCTTCGCTAGGCGAGCTCCTGGCGAAAGGCTCCAGTAAATTGGTTAATTAATTCGCTAGGCGAACTGAAGGCGAAGTGGCAGCGAATTCAGTCTGCTTTGGTGAAAAGAGCAGCCAGCACTAGCTCGCTAGGCGAGGCTCTAGCGAGTCCCCAGCGAGCATTCCAGTAGCAAAACCTCTCAACCTCGCTGGGGCGAAGGTTGAAGCGAGTTCTTCGCTAGGCGAAGGTCTGTTCGCTAGGCGAACATGACAGTTCCACAGGCCCAGTTTTCTCTGGGCGCAGGGGCATTTTGTGCCCATTTTTGGCCTTCGCTAGGCGAGCCATTCTGCTCGCCTAGCGAACGTGACAGTTCTGCACTTGTCTATAAGTAGCAGGTGCCACTTTTTGAGCCATAGACCACTTTTTACCAACTTTTCCATTTTTTTGTACTTTCTCCTAGATATTTTACAGCATTGCTTTGTGGGAGATTTTATGCCCTAATTTCATTTCTCTTCATCTAGCAACCATCTTCCACAAAAAGAAGGTGGATTCCCATCCAACTTCGATTATTCGACTTGGATGTTGATCAACCCTCTTTCCTTACTTGCCGACCAAGCTACCATGAAAATGAGTAGCTAAGTCTCCATTTGTCAAGGTTAGATGTAGGTGATTTCCAAGCTTTGTGTGTAAATGTAAGGATCCTCATTTGTAAACTCTTTAACGGTAAATATATGATGAAAACTTTGTTTCTATTTAAAACTCTTTGTGTTGGTATTTGATCGAGAGATGTTTACCGATTCTTGACCTAGGTTTTCATCCAAACTTGTTTGTTAGCTAGAGATAGTAACGAATGATTTTGTTCACCATAAGGTTGAACCAAAAAGTTGTCATTTTGATAGATTGTGTTCGAGAGAAACAATGGATCAAAATGACAAAACTCACAATGGGTGTTCGAGAGAAACGCATTGAGAGGACCTTGTGAAATAATTTATCATCTAAAGGAGTTTATAATATTGTTGACCGTGCAAAAACATGCAAAGCAAATGTAATCATTGAAACCTAACTTTGACAATATTTCTCATATTAATCAAAACATAACTTTTTCCGCAAGCAATTACTTTGTATGCAAGATAACTTGATAAAAACCAAAACCCTAGTGTTACATTAAGTTAAGACTAATTCAACCATTGAACGGCAGTGATATCTTACAATCTCTGTGGATACGATAACAAAAACCCGACACTTAAAAACTGTCACAACACTCGCCTAGCGAGTTTGTAGACTTTTGCTACTGTAAAATTCTGGGAATGCTCGCTGGGTGCTCGCCTAGCGAGCTTTTCGCCACAGCCCTCGCCTAGCGAGCAAGCTGATGAATGCATTCTCTTCTTGGTTCCTTTGCCAACTTCCTTGTGCCTTCATTTTCTATTAGTTCATGCCTAATTCCTACACAATAACGCACAAATTAAAGGTACCAAGATCGTTTAACATTGTATTGTAATTCATCAAAAACAAAGGCGATTTCAAACACTTTAGCAACAAAAAGGAGTGAAAGATGCCCATATTTGATAGCTCAAATAAGCACTTTTGGGCATCTAACAACTCTCCCCAACTAGATTCTTGCTTGTCCTCAAGCAAAGTATGCCTCTTGAAGGACAAGAGGATTTACTTAAAGAAAAAGGTTTCTCCGAAGTCGGATAAAATGACTCAAACACAAGAAAATCAACCATGTACAAGTTCCCATGGTTAGAATAACATAATACACAAGAACTAAAACTTAATAGCAATGTAAAACATGTAACAATCTACAACAATATATCTTGAATGAATCACCCTATCTCTCCTCTTTGAATAAGGATTGAAGAAATTACGCGTTTGCAACCGCGAGAATAATCTCACTCTCCAACAAACAATGAAGAAATCAATTCAATTCATACAAGGTCTAACAATTATAAATGAAAATGCGGAAGCGCGAAGATCACTAAGGACTTTTCCGATTGTAGCTTGGTTAGGTTAACAAACAAGGGTCATTTCTAAGGCCATTGAAAACGAAATTGCCGATGCAACAGAGATATTCACTGTACACTATTCACACATCTCAACTTCGTTCCATTTGTTTCTCATTTGAAACCTTCACAAATCTTATTTCACAACTCAATTTTTATTTTTCACTATTCTTCTTCCAAGCAAGCATTCATTTTCATTTTCTCTATTTTTTTCTTTTCCTTTACATCATATTTACAAAACAGATGTTTCTCTTTTCTATTTTTTTTTAATAATTTTTTTTCAATGCTTGCTCGGTTTTTCAAGAGTTGTGGCACTTACCGATTTTCATTTTCGTTCTCCCCAACTTATTTCTTACTCACCCTAAGTGAATGCTCTTGACTTTTTACGGCAAAAGAACAATTATCAAAATTTTCCGGGTTTCAAGAAAAAAGATTTTTGACATCTCGCTTTATTTTAAGCCGAGATTCAACTGTTTAAGCTCAAAGGGGTTAACAAATACTCTCTCTGCTCACGGGTAAGTTGTATTTGGAACTGGTTGTGCTCATAAAAAAACAAACGCCTTGATCATTTCTAATTGCTTCCACAAATTCACAATAATTAAAGATCAAGCATGAATCAAATGAATCAACAAAGTTTATTAGAATCCAGCATTTAAGTGTACAATGGAGGTTTCCTCACAATTTGTGGTTTTAATTCCTAGATGAAACATTCATTCAATTATGTTGCAAAAAGAACAATATTCAATTACAAAAAGAGTAAAGTTCTTAATGCATTCTAAAATTCTAACCGGAGGTAACCATGTACCTTAGCATTATTCACTTGTTTATTTTTATCATTGCCATCCAAACTCGGATGCACCTTCATTGGATACATCTTTGAGGAGCAACCAATCTAGAAGGTTTGACACTCAACAACCAAAAATTTATTAAACAAAAAGAAATTTAAACCAAACACATAAATTAAAAACATAAACAATACTCATTACTTAAAAATTTTAAAAATGTGCATGGGGGACAAAACACCCCAAAAGTACATAACCAATACCAAAGTACAACAAATCTGAAAATACAATAAAAATAAAACAACTTAGCCCCCAAAGGACTCAGAATCCTCATCACTACCGGCCTCAGAACCGGTACCATCCTCATCATCATCATCATCATCACCATCACCATCATCCTCCTCAGCACCACCAGAAGCACCAGCACCAGAAGCACCGGCACCCGCCCCCTCTCCGAACACAGGCCTGTCCACAGGCCAGCTAGCGTGCTGCAGAAACTGCTCACGCGTCATCATCGAGTGATCACCGGAGGGGTCACGCGCCTGCAACTGCAACAGCTGCATAGAATCGTGCATGTCAACCATGGCGCGCTGAGTTGCCGCCATCCAATCCCAGTTATAGTTGCAGACAACCTGCTGGAACGGATCAAAACCATGAGCAAACACACCAGGACCATCAGTAGTCCCGGTATTACCAGCAGCTGCACCACTTCTTAAGTTCTTAGGCTTGTAATATTTGGCCACATATCTGTCATCAATGGCCGGCGGGATCCTTACTTGACTCCGAGAGGGTAGCTTCACCCTCACATGCTGGCACAAAGCCATGATGAGACACGGGAAAGCAAGGGGGCAGTTAACTCGTGCCCCCGACTTTAGCCTGCTTTCAATCACGGACTTCAATTCCAAAGTAATTATCCTCGCCACATCGATTTGAATGTTCGTGAGGATGCAGTGAACCAGATGTGCCACTGGGATCGGCACGGTTGAGGTGTGAGACTTGGGTTTTAAATTTGTTAGAACCAACAAAAGGATCAGTTGAGCCAAGGGAATCATGTCCTCCCTATGGTATCTCATCGGAACCCTAGATGGGTTCAGCTCAACTGATTTCCCTTCAAAAAGCAGGGCAACAGAAATGGAGTCTGTATCGCGATGAAGCCTTAAATCCCGGTGGTATGCGTCTCTATCATTGGCTCCCAGATGGAACGGTTCACCCAATACCCGGTTAATTGTATCCCGATCGAAAGCAACAGTACGGCCAGACACTCTAGTCGTCCATGTGAATGGCTCGTCGTCGTTCGGTAGTGCGTTCGCGTAGAACTCACGCACTATTTCGATGTCATAATGTTCAAGGGGAGAAATTAACCGGTCCCACTTTTTGCTATGAATCAACCCGGCAAATGTACGGTAGGTGCCTTCAGGGTTGATTATGAACCTTTTCTCCGGCAAAATCTTTCTCTTTTCCAAAGCCACATATCTAGCCGCTTGCTTTGGCCCGACAAATTTGTCGGTTTCGAACTGTATGGGCACGGGACGGGAAGTGTTCCCGCCCTTTCTCTTTTTAGAAGCGCTTGTGCTGGATGCCATCTGCAAAGTTATAGAGAAGAAACAACACAAACACAAAACAGATTAGAAAGCAAAACAGAAAATCCGACTACTGTCATGGTCGCTGCTGCTTCGCCTAGCGAGGACCTAGCGAAGCTTCGCTACAGGTTCGCCTAGCGAAGTGGCAGCGAATGCTCGCCACTGATTCGCCTAGCGAGATGCTAGCGAATCTTGCGGGTTTTTGGGTTCTTCCTTGTTAACACTGAAATTTCAGAAAAACCCAAGGTCTCATGGTATCTATTTCAGAACAAAATGATTTATCATGCAAAGGATAGTTCTAAGATACATGCAAATCTAAACCCACATGCAAAACCTAAAGATTCCCACACCACTAACTTCACCCTAAATGTCTTATGTTCAGAAATTTCAAGCAATTGGAATCAGAAAGTAATGAAGAAGAGGCAAACCTGATTTGAGATCTGATGAATTTGAAATGCACAGGAGGTTAGGGTTGCAATGCAATGTTAGGGTTAGAGGGTGAATGAATGTGAGAGTGATTGTGAGTTCTTGTTCAGACTACAATAATAAAAAGAAAAATCATATTTGGGCCCCAAAGATTGGCCTGCTGAGAATTAAATGAGTTCTGCCACGCAACGCTCGCTACTGCTTCGCCTAGCGAGCAGCTAGCGAATCAGCTCGCTACTGCCTTTGCCTAGAGAGCAGCTAGCGAGCATGACAACATTTTGATTTTTCAAAACAGCAATCCAAGCACATATCAGCAAGGTTTATCAATTGAACACCAATACCACACAACAGAAAACTTTTAAATACTTACAATGTTGGGGTGCCTCCCAACGAGCGCTTGTTTAACGTCGGATAAGCTCGACGATTTGATGCTCACTGAGGAGCATCCAAGGAGATATCACAACTCCCGCGATCCACATGACCGCCGAGATAAACCTTCAAACGTTGGCCATTAACGGTCCAACTCTCCTTCTTGTCCAAGTCTTCAATGACAATAGCTCCATATTCTTTGACTTGTTTTACACGAAATGGCCCAGACCATTTAGATTTCAACTTTCCGGGGAATAGCTTCAACCTGGAATTGAACAATAGGACCAACTGTCCGGGCACAAATTCCTTCTTTCGAAGCTTTTTGTCATGATATTTTTTTACCTTTTCTTTGTACAACCAACTTGAGTTATATGCGGCATAGCGCATCTCCTCCAACTCAAGCAGTTGCACTTTCCTTTTCTCACCGGCCAAATCCTTATCAAAGTTTAATAATTTAAGGGCCCACAATGCTTTGTGCTCCAATTCAACCGGCAAATGGCAAGTTTTACCAAACACCAATTGAAAAGGAGTTAGCCCAATCGGAGCTTTAAAAGCGGTACGGTATGCCCATAACGCTTCATCCAATTTTTGTGACCACTCTTTTTTCGAATTTGACACGGTTTTTTCGAGAATTCTCTTAATCTCACGATTAGAGACTTCGGCTTGACCATTAGCTTGTGGGTGATATGGAGTCGTCACTCTATGTGATACACCGTAATGTTTTAAAATGTTTTCTAACGGTGCATTACAAAAGTGTGACCCTCCGTCACTAATCAACACTCGGGGGGTTCCGAAACGGGAAAATATGTTTTTCTTCAAAACATTTATTACCGTTTTCGCATCCGCCCGAGGTGAGGCAATCGCCTCAACCCACTTAGAAACGTAATCAACAGCCACAAGCATATACTCGTTACCATAAGAGGGTGGAAATGGTCCTACAAAATCAATACCCCAACAATCAAATACTTCAATCTCTTGGATGTTTTGGAGAGGCATCTCGTCTCTCTTACCAATCCCACCGCTTCTTTGGCAACTATCACAACTTTGCGCATGGGTATGTGCGTCTTTGAAAATAGTAGGCCAATAAAATCCTGACTGAAGGACTTTAGTGGCTGTTCTTACCCCATTATAGTGTCTGCCGTAAGGCGAGTTGTGACAATGCCAGAGAATGCTTTGCACCTCATCACCGGTGACACACCTTCTCAAAAGGTTGTCACCACCCAACTTAAACAAATATGGGTCATCCCATACGTAGTACTTAGCATCCGAGAGGAATTTCCTCTTTTGGTTCAAAGTTAGGTCGGGAGGCACCAAACCACTAGCCTTGTGGTTCGCAAAGTCCGCAAACCACGGCCTAACTTGAATTTTGAAAAGTTTTTCATCAGGAAACTCTTCTCGGATTTCCTTTTCTGAAGCGGTAACCTCCACATTAACTAAGTGATATTAATGATCCGCCACCAAATTTTCCGATCCTTTCTTGTCTTTGATTTCAACATCAAATTCTTGCAATAAGAGGATCCAATGGATGAGCCTTTGCTTCGAATCCGGTTTGGTGAGAAAATATTTAATCGCCGAGTGGTCGGTATACACTACGACTTTGGACCCTATAAGATAAGACCTAAACTTTTCAAGCGCATACACTATCGCAAGTAATTCTTTTTCAGTGGTGGCATAATTAATTTGAGCCTCATTAAGAACTTTACTTGCGTAATGTATCGCATGAAAATTTTTCTCTTTTCTTTGGCCTAATACCACTCCAATTGCATATTCGCTCGCATCACACATTAGCTCAAAATTTAAATTCCAATTCGGAGCGACTATAATTGGAGCGGTAACCAATTTTTCCTTTAAAATCTCAAATGCTTGTAAACACTCATCAGTTAAAAGAAATACCTGGTCCTTAGCTAGAAAATTACTCAAAGGCTTAGCTACCTTTGAGAAATCTTTGATAAAGCGCCGATAGAAACCGGCGTGCCCCAGAAAGCTTCGGATTCCCTTCACATTCATCGGAGGCGGTAACTTTTCAATTACTTCAACTTTAGCATGGTCAACTTCAAGCCCTCTTGAAGAGACTTTATGCCCGAGCACGATCCCCTCGGTCACCATGAAGTGGCACTTCTCCCAATTAAGCACAAGATTGGTCTTCACACATCTTTCAAGAACCGTTTCCAAGTTTGCCAAGCATAGACTAAAGGAACCACCAAATACTGAGAAGTCATCCATAAAGACTTCCATTGTCTTCTCGATAAGGTCGGCAAAAATAGCTTGCACACATCTTTGGAAAGTCGCCGGTGCATTGCATAACCCAAAGGGCATTTTACGGTATTCGAAAATTCCAAAGGGACATGTGAAAGTCGTCTTTTCATGAACGGCCGGGTCAACCGCAATTTTGTTATACCCGGAATAGCCATCTAAGAAACAATAGTATTGTTGCCCCGAGAGTCTTTCTAACATTTGATCCATGAACGGGAGTGGAAAATGGTCTTTTCGAGTTGCGGTATTCAACCGCCTATAATAAATGCACATACGCCACCCCGTTGCAACTTTGGTTGGGATCAATTCATCCTTTTCATTTCGGATTACGGTAATGCCACCTTTCTTCGGAACCACATGCACAGGACTAACCCATGGGCTATCCGAAATCAAGTAGATCATTCCCGCATCCAACAACTTAACAACTTCCTTCCTAATAACTTCCTTCATAGTAGGATTTAAGCGGCGTTGCGGTTGAGCTACCGGCTTAAAGTCCTCTTCCATTAAGATCTTGTGCATGCAATAGGAAGGACTAATTCCTTTGAGATCGGAAAGAGTCCAACCCATGGCTTCTTGATTCTTTTTCAACACATCGATCAAACGGGCTTCTTCATTCTTTGTCAAAAGATTGCTTATGATAACCGGCTTGGCTTCGGTGTCGTCGAGGAATGCATACTTCAAAGTAGAAGGTAACATTTTCAATTCAATCGGAGATTTTTCTTCATTAACCTCCTTCTTCAAGTCTTCCTCCTCAACTTCCCACGGTTGTAGTTCGTTTAAACTATTGAGTTCCCTTAAGCATTCATCAAGAGCTTGCTCTTCTTCAACTGTGAAAACTTCAAATGAGTCATCAAGAGCTAACTCCATAGGAGATATCTCATGAATATGCTTAGAAACCTCAAAAGTTGCCTCTTCGATCACATCTATGCGAAAGCTATCACTTCTATCTTTTGAGTGCTTCATGGCTTCGAATAGATCGAAAGTAACTTCTTCATTTTGGACCCTTACCTTCATCAAACCGTCGTCAACGTCAATCATCATGCGTGCGGTTTTCATGAACGGTCGGCCAAGAATGAGCGGAGCATCATCATCCTCTTCCATATCAATCACAATGAAATCGACCGGGAAAAAGAATTTGTCGACTTTAACCAAAACATCTTGGGCTACGCCATGAGGATGGGTAGTCGACTTATCGGCCAATTGCAAAGTCATTCGGATGGCCTTCATTTCAATGTTGCCAAGCCTCTTTACAATAGACAATGGTATAAGATTAATGCTTGACCCCAAATCAATTAGTCCCTTTCCGACATAGACATCACCAATTTTAACCAGCAAAGTAACTCGTCCCGGATCAACCTCTTTTTTCGGAAGCGTCCGTTGAATGATTGCACTACAGCTCGCATCTAGGACAATGGTCTCCGGTTCCGTATACCTCCGCTTTTTAGTAAGTATGTCTTTCATGAATTTTGCATACTTAGGCATTTGCTCCAATGCTTCGGCAAACGGAATGTTCACTTGTAGTTGTTTGAAAATATCCATGAACCGGGCATAATGCCGTTCATTTTCCCTCTTGGATGGAGCATGTGGATACGGAAGGTTTTGGATTGGAGTAGCACTCACTACCTCCTTTCCTTTAGCAACTCTAGAACTCCTCGCTCTTGTCTTTTTCACTCCCTCCACTATCACTTCATCACTCTTATTTTTCTCAATCTCCACACTTTCTTTATTTTCAACTTCACCATTTTTTTCATTCTTTTCAACTTCTTCCTCACTCCACTCCCCAACTTCACCATCAATACTATCCTCTATTTTTTTCTCCTCATCTTCTCTTTTTTCATTCTCATCTCTTTTTTTACTCTCACTAACCAACTCCCTTCCACTTCTTGTCGTTATCGCTTTACAATGCTCTTTAGGATTCGTTTGCGTGTTCGCCGAAAAAGATGGACCCGGTTGTTGTTCCGCTAGTTGTTTAGTAAGTTGTCCGACTTGAGTCTCGAGATTTTTGATTGCCGCATCGTTGCTCTTTTGATTAGCCATCGACATTTGCATAAATTGTGTCAATGTCTCTTCTAACTTTGATGTAATGGCCGGCGGTTGTTGAGGTTGATAAGGATTTTGGGGAGGGTTTTGACGTCTAGAAGAACCACCCCCATAACCTTGGTTATGGTAATAGTTACTCCTTGGTTGGAACCCTTGATTCCCTTGAAAGTGTTGTTGTTGATTTTGAGGATGTGGTTGATACGGTTGTTGTTGTTGTTGCCTCGGTTGGTAGTCTCGTTGGTTCGCCATGTAGTTCACTTCTTCGAACCCGGGAGGTGGACAAAACCCGGTGTCATGCTCACCTTTGCAAAGCTCACAACAAGCTATTTGTTTAGCTTTTGAAGGTTCTCTCAACTCTTTTATTTGTTGAGTTAAGAGTTCAACTTGTTGTGAAATGAGTTTGTTTTGGGCAAGAATGGCATCGTTAGTCCCAAGTTCAAGCACTCCCGGTTTCTTCAAAGAGTTGCCTCTACTTTGACTTTGGAGGTCATTTAGAGCCATTTGGTTAATGATATCTGTAGCTTCTTCGGCGCTTTTAGACAACAAAGAACCACCCGAGGTAGCATCCAACAAAGTCTTGCAATTTGGTTGAAGGCCATTTTTGAAAATGTGGATCTGAGTCAATTCATCAAAACCGTGCCCTTTGCACTTCCGAAGCATGGATTTGAATCTTTCCCACGCCTCATTCAATGATTCGTTGGTCCCTTGTGAAAACACGGAGATTGCCGTTTTGGATTCCATAAAACGGTTGTGGGAGAAAAATCTTTCAATAAACTTCTCTTCCAACACGTTCCAATCCATCATGACTGCAGGTGTTTGATCCAAGTACCAATCTTTAGCTTTGCCGAGCAAAGCATGGGGAAATAATCTTTTGAACAACGGTAGCTCTTGAGCTTGATCAACTCCGGCCGCCAATGCTATCTCATAAAATTTGTGAGAAAAGCAAAGGGATTTTCATGGTCCATTCCGGTGAATGGACTTCCATATAGCAAATTAAGAGTTCCCGTCTTCATCTCGGCTTGCCTTCCCGTGTGGTTGGCAAACTAAGCAGTATTCCTTGGACTGTTGACACAAGGTGTGGACATGGGCGGTGGTTGTGGTGGTTGATCCATGATAGGTATGAAAGGTGGTGGATGTATTGTAGAAGAACTCTCTCCTTGCTCTTGTCGTCGTCTAGCTTGTTGCCTCCTTCGTCTCGTTCTGCTATTCAGTCTCCTTGCGGTTCTTTCGATCTCGGGATCAAAAAGAAGTTCGTCCTCAGGAACCTGCCCTCGCATAAAACGAAAGCTGCACACTAAACCAAACAGATTAACAAGCACAAGTCAAAAATTCGAAAGTTAAAAATCTAGCAACTATTGCGATGCTCGCAATATCAATTCACAATCCCCGGAAACGACGCCATTTTGTTGGCATATGGTTAGTATGTCGGGTTTTTGTTATCGTCTCCACAGGGATTATGAGATATCACCGCCGTTCGACAGTTGTTTTAATTCTTAACTCGTAGTAACAAAGGGGGTTTTGGTTTTAGTCACGGTATCTTGCATAAAAGTGTAAGAAAATGCGGTAAAAGTTTTGGTTTTTCTATTTGAGAAAGATTGTCAAAGTTAGGGTTCGACGATCACTTTGCATGTATATGTTCAATCAACAAAACTCATAAACTTCTTTAGATGATAAACTATTTCACAAAGTCCTCCCAATGTGTTTATCTCTAACACACATTGTGGGTTTTCCCATTTTGATCCATTGTTTATTTCTAACACAATCTATCAAAATGACAACTTTTTGGTTCAACTTTATGGTGAACAAAATCATTCATTACTATCTCTAGCTAACAAACAAGATTGAATGAAAACCTAGGTAAAGAGTTGGTAAACATCTCTCGATCATAAACCAACACAAAGAGTTTTCAATAAAACAAAGTTTTCACCATATATTTATCATTAAAGAGTTTACAAATGAAGATCATCTCATATACACACAAAGCTTATGATCATCTACATCTAACCTTGACAAAATGAAGAACTTAGCCACTCATTTTCATGGTGGCTTGTACAACAAGTCTCGGTTGAAGGTTGATCAACATCCAAGTCGAAGAATCGAGATCGGATGGGAATCCACCTTCTTTTTGTAGAATCTTGCTAAGAGATGATGAAAAATGAAGAAAAAGTGTTTCTAGGTCACAAAATATCTCTAGAGCAATGCTGGAAAATATCTAAGAAAACGCTAAGTAAAAGTACAAAGTATGGTTCCAAAAAGTAGCCCCTGCTACTTATACTACTGCTGTCTGAGCTGTCATGCTCGCTAGGCGAGCAGAATGGTTCGCTTAACGAGCCCCAAAATGAGGCACCAGAGGCACCTGCGCCCAGAAAATATCTAAGTCCAAAATTCACAAGTTCGCTAGGCGAAGCCCACGCTTCATCCTTCGCTCCAGCGAGTTCAGAAGGTTTTGCTACTGGAATTGCTCGCTGGGAGCTCGCTAGTGGCTCGCCTAACGAGCAAGTGCTGGTTGTGCTTTTGACCAAGTCTGGGCGTGTTCGCTACCACCTTCGCTCGCTGCTCGCCTAGCGAGTTTGTAGACTTTTGCTACTGTAAAATTCTGGGAATGCTCGCTAGCAGCTCGCTGGGTGCTCGCCTAGCGAGCTCTTCGCCACAGCCCTCGCCTAGCGAGCAAGCTGATGAATGCATTCTCTTCTTGGTTCCTTTGCCAACTTCCTTGTGCCTTCATTTTCTATTAGTTCATGCCTAATTCCTGCACAATAACGCACAAATTAAAGGTACCAAGATCATTTAACATTGTATTGCAAATCATCAAAAACAAAGGCGGTTTCGAACACTTTAGCAACAAAAAGGAGTGAAAGATGCCCACATTTGATAGCTCAAATAAGCACTTTTGGGCATCTAACACCCATGTAAAATTGTTCATGGAACAATCTCTCTAACTGTGTGCATGTTTGGATCGACTGTGGAGGTAGCGTTGTGAACCATGTAAACGCGTTTTTTGTAAGAGAACTTGGGAAGTATTTTAACTTTAAGTCCTCATTATTCGCTATGTTTCCAGCCTCGGTCTGGTACCTAGCCACGTGCTCGATGGTGGATTCTTCAGTATCCACAACGAACTTGGTAAATTTCGGGACTTTCCATCCCCTAGGCAATTTCGTCTGTAAGACAAAATATGGTAGAGGCGAAGAGTAAGTCGTCCACTGTAGGCGAGGACTCACTTCATTCCGCACTATGATCCATTCGATGATAGCCTCTAGGTTTTGTTCCCCCATGGATGCATCGGGTCGAACTTGTCAGACCACCTGGTTAGGATCCTAGTTACGGTTAACCAGTACCACGGGGGGCCTTCGTGCCACCCTTGGGATCTGTTCAAATTCATGATATTCCTGTTTGATAGTATCATTTGTCATCTCTTCTTGTTGAACCAGTGTTTCCAGTCGAGGAGGAGGCATAGGATTCTGACGGACCTGAGCCATTGGGGCTCCCAAAAAATCTCATATCCTTGTCATTTGGGTTCCCAATTGTTGGTAACTCTGTGTTGAATCCTGAATCAATCGACATTCCCAATGTTCTGTGCATGGGGACCGTGAAACTGGGTTACTTGCAGGACTGGCTACAAAGTCCTGGACTTAGTGTTTGAGAATATGGATTTTGGTAAACAATGTCTTTGAAAGGTTTAAAAGGTGTAAATGCAACTCTTGATGAGTTAGGAACGTGATAAAAGTAAGGCGAAAAGGGAACATATAAACGATAAAGCAAGAAAACAAAGGTAAATTTGGTTAGATTAAATGACTTGTAAATGTGAAATGGAGGCAAAGTACATTTTTGTGAGGTGACTGACTCTTTTCTCGTAAACATTTTTATATTTCAAGTTTTACTCCTACTACAAATGTTCAAAATGCTACCCCTAGAATCTCACCTAACACTGGCTTAAATAATAATTGAAAATAACCGTCTGGAGGTTACAAAACCATCTCATTATGCCACGCGTCCGGTCCATTTCCCCCATTTTGACAAATAACTACCCACGGTCTTTGAGTGTCCATGATTTCCTTCACCACTCAAACCCTTCGACTTCGACCGAAGCTTGGAGATGTCGACCTATGGACGCGTCCACCATCTTGTCGAGGCTGCTTCGACAAGTTCCCTAGTCGAAACTGGCTTTCTCCTCTGGCCGAAATTGGTCAGCTAACACCTTCAAAGCATATTTTGACCTTTATCCTTGAATAAAAATTATAGAGGGTATCACAAATGACATTGTGCAAAAAGAATCAGGCTCAAATGTTAAAAATGGAAGAAGTTATGATCTTTGAAAGTTGAGAAAAAGTCACTTGAAAATAGGTCAAATTTCACTAAGTCCACAAATGACCTATAATGTCTTCAAACTTTTGATGATCCTCCAAGCATAATTGTCTCTTGTAATGTAAAAAGAAGTTATAGAGGATGTTAAGAAGAGTCACATGCAAAAATAAACGTTCAAAAATGTTGAGAACTGGAGGAGTTGTGATCCTTGGAACTTTGACTTCAAAATGTTAATTTTTTGGTCAAACCACTTGGAACAAGCTTGTGTACTTGGACTTTCTTTGCTTTTCAAAGCACATGGGTGGTCATATGAACTCAAAATAAGGTGTCCTTGATTTCCTCTTGATTAAATTGCTCAAAGCTTGAAGTTGCTTGTTGAAGAAGGCATGGAAATAAACACATGAACCTTTGACTTTTCTTGAGAAGTAAGCAATTAATCATATAAACATAAAGATAAAAACACCAACAAAGAGGTGCTTGGTGATCCTGCAAAAAAACAAATCCAAAGGTGGATAGAGGGAGGATCAAGATGTGACCTTGTTTGTGTGCAAGGATGCATATGATATGTGGGATCTTAGGATTAAAAATTAGGGTATGACACCTTATATTACTAATGCTTTATCAGTTGAAGGATTAATGCATAACTTATTGTCCATAAGTCAATTAAGTGACAATGGTTATGATATAATCTTTAATCAAAAGTCTTGTAAATTTGTTAGTCAGAAGGATGACTTTATGCTTTTCAATGGAAAGAGGAAAAATAACATCTATAAAATAAGACTTTCTAATCTTAAAAATCAAAATGTAAAATGTCTTATGTATGTAAATGAAGAGTAATGGGTATGACATAAACAATTGAGCCATGTTAGCATGAGGAGGATTTCTCAGTTAAATAAGCTTAATTTTGTCAGAGGCCTTCCTAATCTAAGGTTTTCTTCAAATGCTCTTTGTGAAGCATGTCAGAAAGGTAAGGTTTCAAAAACTTCTTTCAAAGCAAAGAGTGTTCGGAACTTCTACACATTGACCTTTTTGGACCAGTGAAAACTACTTATGTCAATGGAAAGAAGTATGGATTAGTCATTGCATATGACTACAGTAGATATACATGGGTTAAGTTTCTAAGCCACGAGGATGAGTCACATTCTGTGTTTTCTACCTTCTGCTCTTAAGTGCAAAACGAGAAAGACTTTAGAATTGTTAAAGTCAGAAGTGATCATGGTGGAGAATTTGAAAATAAAGATTTTTATTTTTTGTGATGAAAATAACATTTCCCATGATTTCACCTACCCTAGAATTCCGCAACAAAATTGAGTTGTAGAGAGGAAGAATAGGAATTTGTAAGAAATGGCAAGAACCATTATCAATGAGTCTAATATGTGGCTAAGCACTTCTGGACAGAGGTAGTCAACACAACATTTTACATTTAGAACAGGATCTCTATAAGACCTGTTATGGGTAACAATCCCTATGAATTGTGGAAGAGCAGAATACCCAAAATTTCATATTTTCATCCTTTTGGACGTGACTGATTTATGTTGAACACTAAGGACAATCTGAACAAGCTTGATTCTAAGGCACAAAAGTGTATTAGGTTAGGATAATCTAAATGTTCTAAAGGCTATAAAGTATACAACATAGAAACATGAATTTTTGAGTGTCGCAACGCGAAAAACAACCGGCGGAAAAAAAAATAGAGCCGCCACCGACGCTATTCATCCTATGACGGAAAGGAAGCGCAGGACTAACCTAAGAAAAGGGAAAGGAACGGTCTTACGACCAGAGATTGCAAGGCACGGGAGTCGGTTACGCAAGGGGAAGGTATTAGCACCCCTCACGTCCGCCGTACTCGACGGGATCCACGCTCAAAAGAATAGGGAAAGGTTGCTGCTAAACTGCTCAAAGAAATTGCACACACTAGAATGATAAACAGGTGAAAGAAGATGGAGGAAATGGACTCGGCAGGATGTCGCATCCTGGGCCTACGTAGTTTGTCAGAAACAAACATCAGAGTCGACGTAGTTCGGGGAAAGGGAGGCATGCTCGCTAGGACATCGCGTCCTATGCCTACGTATCTTATCTGGAATGAGAATCAGAGCTGTCGTAGTTCGGCTAACGCACGCCGAAACAAGACACCAAAAAGAGACGCTGAGACGTCAAAAGAAACACCCTAAAGGAAACGGAATGCCAATACATGGACTTACATCCGACTCCAAACAACAAAACAAACAAGGAAACAGAATGCCAATACATGGACTTACATCCGACTCCAAACATACAACATAAACAAGGAAACAGAATGCTAATATATGGACTTACATCCGACTCCAAACAATAGCACACGCTAACCAGCGAATACCAAAGAAAGAGGTTCTCCGATTGACAAAGTAATAGGGAGTCTGGAACTCGAGCCTAATAGTTGTTACCCAAACACAAAGAGACGCTGAGACGTCAAAAGAAACAAAAAGGTTGAATACACTCAAAAAAGAAAAAGGTTGAAAGAGACGCTGAGATGTCAAAAGAAACAAAAGGGTTGGTTCACAAACAAAAAGAGACGCTGAGACGTCAAAAGAAACAAAAAGGTTGAAAGAGATGCTGAGACGTCAAAAGAAACAAAAAGGTTGAAAGAGACGCTGAGACATCAAAATAAACAAAAAGGTTGAAAGAGACGCTGAGACGTCAAAAGAAACAAAAAGGTTGAAAGAGACGCTGAGACGTCAAAAGAAACAAAAAGGTTGCAAAAGAAAAAGGGTGAACACACACAAAGAAACAAAAAAGGTTGCCCGGAGAAATCTCGTTCGATCTCCTGCCTACGTATCTCATCTGGTATGAGAATCAGGGCGACGTAGTTCCCCTGAACAGGGGAGAAAGGGAGACGAAAAACTAAAAGGGAGACTGACTCGAGCCTAATAGTTGTCATGCACACAAAAAGAAAAGGTTGAAAGAGACGCTGAGACGTCAAAAGAAACAAAAAGATTGAAAGAGACGCTGAGACGTCAAAAGAAACAAAAAGGTTGAAAGAGACGCTGAGACGTCAAAAGAAACAAAAAGGTTGACAGAGACGCTGAGACGTCAAAAGAAACAAAAAGGTTGAAAGAGACGCTGAGACGTCAAAAGAAACAAAAAGGTTGAAATAGACGCTGAGACGTCAAAAGAAACAAAAAGGTTGAAAGAAAAAGGGTGCCCGGAGAGATCTCGCTCGATCTCCTGCCTACGTATCTCATCTGGTATGAGAATCAGGGCGACGTAGTTCCCCTTAACAGGGGAAACAACAAACTAATAGGGAGAATCAGACTCGAGCCTAAAAGTTGTCACACAAACAAAAAGAGACGCTGAGACGTCAAAAGAAACAAAAAGGTTGCCCGGAGAGATCTCGCTCAATCTCCTGCCTACGTATCTCATCTGGTATGAGAATCAGGGCGACGTAGTTCCCTTGAACAGGGGTACAACTCTCTCCTAACCAGAGACCAGGGAAACAACAAACTAATAGGGAGACTGACTCGAGCCTAATAGTTGTCATGCAATCCATAATCCCTAAGTTGAGGTCTCTAACAAGAGTTTGACTCACACAGGAAGCGAGTCAACTCAAGTATAAACTCTACATACGTTCAACATCCTCAGAAGTTAATCGTACGACTCCTACAGAAAAGGAGATGAGAAGTGAAATGCAAATAAACACACCAAACAATTGAACAAGCATCACACACTATATACATACAAGAGGCTCAGACAAATGGTTGGGCTTTAGTCAAGAGGGGTCATATCAACCTCGACAAACAAGCCAAAACTGAAGGGGTGTTCTGAAGCTCTTAACCACTAACATTGAGAGTTAGGGTGAAGCTGATCAAAGATGGTAATGAGGATGAGACCTCATGCTCTTAACCCTGGCCTGGGTGAGCTCAAATTAAAGAAAGCGTGGGGATCCAGAAAGAGGGACCCTATTCCACTTGACTGACTCTATACACAGATCTTAGGTACTTGTTCAAGAGCATCAGCATGTAGTGCGAGCATAATGAACGACTCACTGAATAATAGGGGATTGATTGTTAATCCCTTTTATCTGTCAATTGCCTCTTCACTTAGGAGGACTTATCAAGTAGCACATGCCTCATTTAGAGGTCTTTTGCACAAATGTAAACAAACACACAAAGAGCCTCATAAGGAGGACTACATCCAAATGCCTGCCAAAAAGGCGACAGGACTTCCAGACTACATGGAGAAAGAGGGCTAAACTACCTCAGTGGTGTATCAACCACACTCCAAAGCTTAAGCAAAGCAAAGCTAGCAAGCTACTAATGTACCTGTACAAAAGCTAAACAGTTAATATTGTATTCAGAAAAACCAACAGACAACAGTGGAACTTTCCAATATCTACACAATGCAAATCACAAGTGCAAGCACTCAAATGAGTTCATCACATCAATGGACCTACAACACAACAAAAGTTAGTAATCAAAAGCATCTTGCATCTCAAATAATGAGACCACACCAACCATCAAAGCTAAATGCTCGAACCTGAAACACAAAGTACAATTAGTATGTGTACAAATCACTAGTGTAAAGGCAAGGTTCAAAGTCAAACCAAATGATCAAAACAGAAGTCCATCTTTTGCATAATGCAAGTTAAAACAATCAACAAAGTGTCCTTAAAAGGACCAAGATCAATTCATAAGGCAAAGTCATCAAATGATCAATGTAAAGCAAAGGCAAGCAAAGGTGCATAAAATGGACATCCAAATTAGAAATTCCAAATCAAAACAGAAAAGCATCAAATGGCCTTGAGATTTTTTTATGTGAACTCATCATCTTATGAACAAGCAATGTGCAAAAAATTAAATCCAGAAGAGCTCAAATGATACATGATCAAAAATGCACAAATGCAATAGCCACAATGTGACACAAATTGTCACACTACATGTTCATGTGTCAAAAACAGTGATGGCATGTGATAAAAAATTCCAAACCAAAGCTCAAAAATCATATCACATGTGAAGATTAAGCACACTAAATTTCAAATCAATTGGATCAACACATAGCATTTTACAAGGCATTTATCATGACATATCAAATTGACATAAGGTTCAAACAAAAATGCACAATTAAAAATCCAGAATCAAACAATTCATGAAATAAATGCTATAAAAAACTAGAATTCAAAACAAGAATGTGGAAAAAATTGGGATCAATTTGAAGCACTTTTCAATTTTTTATGATTTTTTAAAGTTGAACAAATAATGTGAAATAATAAAATAATATGGGAAATAGGAGGGAAAATGAAGTTTCAAATAATATTCAGAATATGCATCCAGGCAGGTTCGAACACACGCTCCAAGGGAAATAAGAATGCAAATGAAATAAATTCAGAAAACATGCATACGCCAGGATCGAACTCACGCATCCAAGGTTAACGAGCGTTTCAAAAATTAAATTAGCAAAGTGCATACGCCAGGATTCGAACACGCGCTCTCCAGGTCCAACAGCGCTTGAAACGCTGCGTTTCAAAACATAAACCCTAGCAACAGTTGCAGACGTCGGAACAGTAGTTCCGGTCGTCTTCTCCAGTGGGAATCCGGCGGAGCAACACAAATTTTTTCCAGAATTCAATGAAATCTATATCAATCGAAAGCTCTCTCCATGTAGATCACAAATATCATACTCAAACATCCTAATTCATCATGAATTATTCAAATCGAGCAAGAACAAATTCTAGATCTAAACTTTAAATCACCATAACATGCACAATACTTGATCATTTTCAATTCTACACATATCAGCATGCTTAGCAAGGATAGATCTACACATCTATGGCAAGAAAACACCAAAAAGAGATGGTCGAATTTCAACTTACTTGAAGTGCAGTGATCAAAAATCGTGCTCTCCAGCTTCCAGAACTTCCAGATCTTCTTCGTCAACCTTGTTATGAAGCTTTGAAATTCTGGTGTAGTCAGAATTCAGATGTTCTACTCCAAGTTATGACATTTGATCCAACATTATAACTAATACTGCAAGGCAGTTATTAACCCCTGTACTAATACGCACACATTTATAGAAGTCACGACCTCTCATTCTATGTCACCTTAGAATGGAGGAACACCTGGTTCTTTGCAGTAGGGATCAATCATAGCACTCACTTCTGTTGTTTTCCTACACAGTTATCAGCACGATGTCTCAATAGTGAGTTGGACATCATCTGTTACATTGTTCCAGTTTGTTGGCCATGAACTTGTATTTCCTAAAATAAAGGTTGAACGAGTTAAACTAGTTTCCACTTATTAAGGAGCTAACAAATAGACTATTTGCTAGGTCCATTAATTATAGATTAGTTGTTGGTTTCCTGGATTTTAGCTCAGCTGTTGGATTCCTAAAGAATAGCCTGAGAAAAATCATAAAACAGAAAAACCAATCATCCTACACTTTAGCACATGCTGTTAGGAATGAATGTCACAACATTCAGCTCAACAGCCAGAGCATATGCTGATTCTGTTAAGTTCCTGAGAACTGACTGTGCTAAATTTGTTGTACTGGGAAAAGACCAACAAGTCTCTACTGCAGTATCAACCTACAGGAACAACTGTCAATGTATCCAGTTTGACAGATTCACAATGATCCTTTGGCCATGTCTGTTATCCTCGTGAAGACCAGACTTAAATAAATACTGAACTGAAACCAACCTGCCTATTATTCAGTATATGCTGACACTGATGAACGTCACAACGTTCTGATTGACATTCAAACAGAAGGCAATATACCAGGTTTGTTATCATCTTGATAAGCAGACTGGAATATCAGCTGTGTTATGGCAGAAGTATTAAAACATGCAGAAGGAAAACAAACACAGGAAATTGTTAACCCAGTTCGGTGCAACATCACCTACGTCTGGGGGCATACCAAGCAAGGAAGAAGATTCACTATCAGCAGTATTAATTCAGAGTTAAACTCCCCCGTTTACAACTCTTCACTTAATCCCTACCCAATGCAATCTATACCTAGGAACTCCTAGATAGAAACCTACAGTTTCCATTCCTATCACTACAAATACAATGTAATGTTCAAACAACTTGAACTTGCTTCACAGCTTCGTTCAAGCACATAATCACTCTTGCCTACAGGCTTAGAGTTACAAAAACTCTCAGCTTTGAACACTGAGAAACACATGGTAACCTTCCCACAGATTGGGAGGTTTTCCTCACACACACCCCTAAATTTTCATTCTAAGAGGCTTACAACAACTAGGTTACAATAAGCTATTTATAACCTAATCACCCAACTGGATTTGGGCCTTCAGAAATCGCAGCAAACTTGTTCTTTGTTGTTACAAATACAGCAGAAAATTTCTGCTACAAACAAGGTCTTCAATCCTAAAATCTCTCCATATATATCTCCTTATTTTGAGCCTATATATCTTCTGATTGAGTCTTTAAGACCTCCACATGGGAGTTAGGATATTCACCAAGTATCCTCACTAATCCCAGAATATATACTGAATTAATTCATTCAGTTTTCTACACATGTACGATGTCACAGGTATGATGTCGTGACATCGTACATGACATGTTGGTCCAGATGTTGAACTTCTTCAACCCAACATATTAAAACAACAGAGATGATTACATTATTTGTTTTACAAAATTAATGCCAATCCTAAGGTATTAACAATCTCCCCCTTTGGCAAATTTTAGCTAAAACAAATAAACATTACACTGGACAAAACATCCCAATATGGGTATGCTCTTCATCTCTGTCATTGACTCCACCACCACAAACACCAAAGTTGGTGTACATGAGGAAGTAGAGGTACAGGAATCAGTTGTACCAGAACCCTTCCCTTCAACAGGAGAGCTTCCAGAAGAATATGTAATGCTGAGTACATAGATAATGTAACTCAGATCACAAGACACAACTGTCCTCTTAACTCAGATCACAAGACACAAGTGATATGCCCAGTTAGTGACTTCTGTGCCTGAAGCCAACTTCTGCTTGCTACCACATCTTACTTGCTTCTGGTACATTCTCAACCTCAGGACTATATTTCTCTCCCCCTTTTTAGCTAAACATTTGTAAAGGAACCCCTCACAAAACCAGATCCAGGCGCAGTTTGCCCAAACCTTAACATACCCCATGATTCAGAGGGAATGGAGTGTTTCGCTTGTGAGAAGAAGAGGGCTATTACATCCTTTAAATAGTCCAGCCCGTGCTTAGGAATTAACGGTAGGAATAAATGTTTGGTCAAGATTCATTAATATTTGCTGAGAAACAGTCAGAGAATCACCAACAAAATCTCAGACTATCTTTGAATACCTTTTATAGCTCTTGACTGTTTCTTTTTCGAAACAGCAGTTCCAGTGCATGGAGACTATTCCATATATGCAGTCAGACACGTTGCACGCGATGTCTTAACATTCCACGCAGCTTTTCCCTGCATTCTGCCAGTATTCAACATTTCCTAAGACCACTTTCATACCTCCAGTAGAGACTTGACATCTGGCACTGCTAAAGCCAAAATCACAAACACCAGTAGATGGTTACTCCCCCTGTACCACACAACTGTGACCATCAGGCTTATTCTAATTTATCAGAATTAGACACCTCACATCCATAATTCCTAATGACTTTAAGATTCAGAAGGAAGTAACAGCATTGTCCAGGGCAATGTCATGACATTCGGTCAGACATTCTCCTGCTCACTCAGCCTTGACATGCATCACAACATCCTGATAACTAACAAGGTGCCATACCCAGTTATCTGAGAGCACATAGACCACAAGCTTGATGATTACTTGCAGCACTAGGACAAACTCCCCCTGTCATGGACAACCTACTCTCTTGGAGGTCACACATGATCATCTCTAACACCCCAAAGTTGGACCTTCACATACTTCCTGATTCAAAGAGATTCCAGACCACTTGATGAATGGAAAACATAAGACGCATCTTCATGTCTTCAAGAGCACCCCCTCTGTTCAACCCTCTTGGCTGACTACATCCGCACTCTGTGTCAATCTCTCTTCTAACAAGAACAGAAGACCACTTCACAAGATGTTCTAACATCAGCTGAGACATCCTTCACAACATACCAAAGACTACCATTTGATAATCTTCAGATATCACTGAGTCACCTGCTTGATCCAGAAGAACCCAGACAAAAATTGGGACATATACACCCTCATCCCATTGCCAGAGATAATCTTCCATAGATAGCTCAGAGCTCCTAACACAAGTTCCAAGAGATGAAAACACCTCCTTTTGTCTTCCACTTACTACTTTTCTGCTCAAAAGTAATTTGTCTCAGACTTTCCTCAAGGATAATCAGCTGCCATCTGTTGATTATCTTGATTCTTCGAACTCACTTCTGAGATGGACCAACTGCCACTGATTGATTACCTCCTTCATGAATCCTCGTATGAAAAGGTCAAATGCCACTTATTGACCTCTCCACGTTTATCAGACTTCTCACAAATATATTTTGACCTTCCAAAAGAGACTTGAACTTCAAGCTACATGTTGAACAAAGCTTAGATTTTCTAAGACATGAACAAGTAGCATCCTCTCCATCCAGCAACTCCCAAGAGCTGCAATGAGGACGATCTTTTTGAAGTATCCAATCTACAACTCTGTAGACCCTTCTATCTCAAGTTGATGTGCCACTTCACCAACTAAGACTCTGATGTTGAACCAAATGTCACAACATTGTGTTTTGACATCTAGTTGTTGAATTCAGCTCCTTCTTCTGCCACTTGAAAGAACTTCCTCCCTTCACAGAACAGGAGTTCAATGTTCTCATAGACTTGATTGTGGAACCAAGTTTGAGTAAACAACCTCCATCCTGCAGGTTCGCAGTTAAGTCATTCAAGATCACACCTTGATGAATCCCTGCTTCTTCTCCAAAGACATCAGACACTCTGATGTATGAGTCTTTAGAAGGACCAGTTAGAAACTAACCCTGCAGCTATACCAAGGATTCCACTTCCTAAAGCAAGGTTGTTTCCATGATGTTAAGAATGCTGCCACTTGTTCTTAACTTCATAGTGTGCATTGGCCAATGCACTTCCTTACTTAGATCGGAGATAAACTTATCCAAGTAACCACCATCAAGACTATGATGTCTTCTTCTTCTTGTACACACCAAGGCTGAACATGTTTCTTGCCAGGAAACCTTTTCAGAGATCATATGCTTTTGCTGCCACCAAAGAGATAGATCATAAACCAATGTACTATCCTTCCTATGGTTTTGCACAGGGTCTTGAAGAAGAGATGTTCCAACATCTTTAAGAACATCAGTTATCTTGAGCTCCAAGGATAATCAATTAAATACTTGTACTTGGCACAAGTAGACATTGATCTTAAATCCTTTCCCAATTATCCTTTCAGATACTTCCATCAAAAGAATATTTTGAAAATACTCTTCTTGTGTCAGCATCTTCTGCTTGCAAGCACCTCAACAGATTTGAGAATCTTTCCAGATTAGATTCACCCTTAGGAATGAGAGAGATGAATCCTTCCTTGCAGATGCGTCACACACCAACCAGAACCTATGTGACACAGGTCAACAGCCAACCAGACCCTAGGCTGACCAACCGTGAGGAGGTTAACCAAAACTCCCCCTCAAATTACCAATCATGGAAACTCCACACCAATATCCATGCATTTTACACAAGTGTCTCAACATGACATACACTATCCCTACCAGTGGCAACTAACTCTATGAGTTATACCTATGCATACTCCAATCACACCAATCAGACTCCAGCTGACTATAAGTACTAGTGAGACAAACAGCACCAGTCAATAGTAGATATGCATTGCCAAAGCATACTACCTCAACCAACCTCTGAGTCTTCATATTCTCACTTCTTGAAAGAACTGCCACTTCTGAGCGAGGTGTTTGAATAACAAGACTCATGGTTCCAATCCTCTTAAATGAAATAGCAATCAGGTTACCCCATTATTGACTTCTAACATCCAGAGGACTTGTCTTCCAACACACCCTAGTACTCCAGAGAACAGCTATCCAGCCCTGATCAATCTACAGGAGTAGGACAAGCAGCAGGAAATTGCACAATGTCACATCTCAGCCAGCTCCACTTCTAGAGACCAGGCCCCTACATGTGACCTTCTTGAGCATACACACAGTTGACCCTACCCTTGTCAACTTAGCACACACAGATGTCTCCTCTTCCAGGTCAGGAGTAGGTTCCAAACAAGGTCTCCCTTTGTTTGACACCTAAAAACATCTGCTCTTCAACCAGTAGTTGCATACGTGTTGAGCAACATGTTCTAACATCACATAGAACATTAGTTCCACCTCCTTGGAACCAACTTTCCTAGAAATTCTTCAAGGTCTTCATAGACATTACCCAAAAGACTAAAAGAATCAGTGATCAGTTGATTCTTACCATCCTGAAGTGAGAACGTCATGATGAGTGGTCTTGAGGAGACTTGAGTATCTTTGACATCTTCAATAGATTATGATGAAATCTTGAATACAGCAGCCTTTCATCCACATGAGGGGAAACTACATCAGAGTTTGAGTTTTTCCAGGTATTATGCAGCGGAAATCATAATACAACTCAACCTATGAACACACACTTCACCAGATCAGCCTCCAAGACCATACCAAGTTTGAATGTGATTCAATACTGGCACAGCTGTCCCACACAAAGGCCAATTGCCAACCTCCAGAGACAGGTACGCACCATTCCCGTCATGAACAGTCCATCCACCTACTTCAAGGGACCATTCAGGGAAATTACAGAACCTTTCACAGGTTCCAGCATCAGTACTAACATAGCTCCTTGCAAGATACCAAAAAGTATCACCCATGGATCTCATCCAGAAACAGACAGGATGCCTGCTCTGATACCATTTGAAATTCTGATGTAGTCAGAATTCAGATGTTCTACTCCAAGTTATGACATCTGATCCAACATTGTAACTAATACTACAAGGCAGTTATTAACCCCTGTACTAATATGCACACATTTACAGAAGTCACGACCTCTTCTTCTATGTCACCCTAGAATGGAGGAACACCTGGTTCTTTGCAGTAGGGATCAATCATAGCACTCACTTCTGTTGTTTTCCTACACAATTATCAGCACGATGTCTCAATAGTGAGTTGGACATCATCTGTTACATTGTTCCAGTTTGTTGGCCATGTACTTGTATTTCCTAAAATAAAGGTTGAACGAGTTAAACTAGTTTCCACTTATTAAGGAGCTAACAAATAGACTATTTGCTAGGTTCATTAATTATAGATTAGTTGTTGGTTTCCTGGATTTTAGCTCAACTGTTGGATTCCTAAAGAATAGCCTGAGAAAAATCCTGAAACAGAAAAACCAATCATCCTACACTTTAGCACATGCTGTTAGGAATGAATGTCACAACATTCAGCTCAACAGCCAGAGCATATGCTGATTCTGTTAAGTTCCTGAGAACTGACTGTGCTAAATTTGTTGTACTGGGAAAAGACCAACAAGTCTCTACTGCAGTATCAACCTACAGGAACAACTGTCAATGCATCCAGTTTGACAGATTCACAATGATCCTTTGGCCATGTCTGTTATCCTCGTGAAGACCAGACTTAAATAAATACTGAACTGAAACCAACCTGCCTATTATTCAGTATATGCTGACACTGATGAACGTCACAACATTCTGATTGACATTCAAACAGAAGGCAATATACCAGGTCTGTTATCATCTTGATAAGCAGACTGGAATATCAGCTGTGTTATGGCAGAAGTATTAAAACATGCAGAAGGAAAACAAACACAGGAAATTGTTAACCCAGTTCGGTGTAACATCACCTACGTCTGGGGGCATACCAAGCCAGGAAGAAGATTCACTATCAGCAGTATTAATTCAGAGTTAAACTCCCCCGTTTACAACTCTTCACTTAATCCCTACCCAATGCAATCTATACCTAGGAACTCCTAGATAGAAACCTCCAGTTTCCATTCCTATCACTACAAATACAATGTAATGTTCAAACAACTTGAACTTGCTTCACAGCTTCGTTCAAGCACATAATCACTCTTGCCTACAGGCTTAGAGTTACAAAAACTCTCAGCTTTGAACACTGAGAAACACATGGTAACCCTCCCACAGATTGGGAGGTTTTCCTCACACACACCCCTAAATTTTCATTCTAAGAGGCTTACAACAACTAGGTTACAATAAGCTATTTATAACCTAATCACCCAACTGGATTTGGGCCTTCAGAAATCGCAGCAAACTTGTTCTTTGCTGTTACAAATACAGCAGAAAATTTCTGCTACAAACAAGGTCTTCAATCCTAAAATCTCTCCATATATATCTCCTTATTTTGAGCCTATATATCTTCTGATTGAGTCTTTAAGACCTCCACATGGGAGTTAGGATATTCACCAAGTATCCTCACTAATCCCAGAATATATACTGAATTAATTCATTCAGTTTTCTACACATGTACGATGTCACAGGTATGATGTCGTGACATCGTACATGACATGTTGGTCTAGATGTTGAACTTCTTCAACCCAACATATTAAAACAACAGAGATGATTACATTATTTGTTTTACAAAATTAATGCCAATCCTAAGGTATTAACAAGCTTTATGCACAAAGCATCCACTGAAACTTCCTCAATCCACTCCAATTTCAAAATCCGATTTACTTGATGAATCTTTTGCACTACATGAATTCTTGCTCAATTCTTCAAACCAAACGTGGATTCCTACTCAGTGATGTTCCATGATCATGATTATGCCAAGAAAATGAAGGTCTATGTGAAGAAAATTGAAAATCAAAGTGAGAGAAAAATGGAGGGAAAATGGAACATTCTAGATCTGAAATTCTGTTGTTCTCTTTGCAAAACAGTTATGATTTAGCTTATATACCACCTGTTAATGACTTTGCTAATCACAATTGGCCTTGGCTAAACATGATTAAGGAGATGTGAGGTGTTTTGCAAAAATGACAAGTGTGCTTAGCATGTGGTCATGTGCACGTGAACAGTACCATGCAAGGGTACAAATTCACTTAAAATTATCCCATAATAAACATTTGAATGGTATTTTGCTTGTGTGATCAACCAATTTTGAATTATCAAATTTCCCTCCAAAATACACATGTATGAGCAAATGGTCATATGAGCTTCTTCCATGCATGGCAAGGTACATTTTGGAATCTCTTGGTCATGATAAGTATTTTGCAAAAAGAATGGACCAAATTGGAGTTTTGTAGCAAAAGTTATGTCACTTTGAACTTCCATGCATACTTTGTGATCATTTGGCCATAATTTCTCAACCAATCATCATATGAACATGATCTAGGACTTTTTGAAAAGGGGAGAGAAAGATCTTCAACTTTCATGTTCACCAAAAATCCATTTGAAGCTTATTTAATGTTGAAAAGTCAAATTGAATGTGGACCAAAAACTTGCCATTTTTGAAAACTTGAAATTACAGGTCATTTTCCATTTTTGGAAACTTTTGCCATGACTTCAAAATCTTCAAGATAGATGTTTAGAATGACAAATGAACTTCTTTTGAACATGATTGAGGTGTTTAATTTCATCTCCCCATCCTCAAAGTCCTCAGTTGACTGCACAGTTGACTTTTGTGGTCCTCAAATGACCTTGAAATGCCTTGATCAGCTTGAACCTCCACCACTTGATAAAATTGCTCAGAAATGAAACCCTAGCTCATATAAGCCCAATATAATGATCATGTGATCCTCTTCATCAGCAAATACCTTATTTCTTTGAGCAACCCTAATTAGAAGAATGGCACTGATTAGGGTTGACCAGAGGTCAAAACCCTAATCCAAAGGAACTTGAGAATGAACAATGAAATCCTTGAAGATGACATAACCATGATGATGGTAATATATCCTTGCAAACAAGATAATACTCAAGACCTTTGAAGGATCAGGAAACCCTACTTGAAGTGCAAACCCTCACATGGTTGACAATCAATTCATAGAAACCCTCAGGCTTGAATCATGCAACTTCTCATCTTCTGAAAAGACTTTGGAGGATGACTTTTCTTGTTTTCATATGATATGCAAAATGCAATGCCTAATGTCCTAAAATGAAATGCAATGTGTCAAACTAGTCCCAAGAAGAGGAGGGCAAATTTTGAGGTGTTATAGCTACCCTTATTCAATCCACTGTGAACCTATCGATATGAACAGCCTCGGGTTTTAGATAATCAGAGTGAAGAGTGGTTGAATACAAAGAACAGACGAACAATTTGCGCTCCGTTGGGAATTATTAACAATTCCTGTCAGAATCGGCAAAGAGGTGATCTTGAAATAAGAATCCATCTGGTACGGTGCGAGTCGATCTGAATACCGAAAAAGAATATTAACCTGGATACCAAAATAAATGGTACACGGAAATAACCATGGCCTGAATGCCGCTCCTCAGTCTGAATACCTGAATCCTGGCCTGAATGCCGCAAGCTGCATCGATCTGAACGTCGGAAGCTTCTTCGATCTGAACATCGGAAAATCTGGTCTGAATGCCCACTTCGGCCTGAACACCGGAAACCTGGCCTGAATGCCGCAAGCTGCGTCGATCTGAACGTCGGAAGCTTCTTCGATCTGAACATCGGAAAATCTGGCCTGAATACCACAAGTTACATCAACCTGAACATCGGAAACTTCTTCGATCTGAACATTGGAAAATCTGGCTTGAATACCACTTCGATCTGAATACCGGAAAGCTGACCTGAATGCCACAAGTTGCGTCGACCTGAACATCGGAAACTTCTTCGATCTGAACATCGGAAAATCTGGCCTGAATACCACTTCAGTCTGAATACCTGAAACCTGTCATGCCTGTCAGCATCGGCAAAAATAGGGAAAGTGATAATTGAGGCGCGCGGGCCAACGACTTATGCTGGGGATAATAAGTCATGAATATGTTATCCCTATTCAATCCACTGTGAACCTGTCGATATGAACAACCTCGACCTTCATATGATCAGGGTGAAGAATGGTTGAATACCAAGAGCAAACGAACAATTTGCGCTCAGCTGGGGATTTTTTTTTTTGAACCCCAAAACATATATTTTTCTTTCGCGCGGATGATCCCTGATCACCGCATTTGAACCCCGACAACTTCATGTCACTCCTGTTGCCAAACAATGAACCCCGTTCTCCATTTGAACCCCAGTCGCCTGACGATAACTCACGATCGTCGTCGTGAACCCCATTCTCCAGAAAACACCCCGTGTCTCCTTTTCTCCATTTGAACCCCGTTCTCCAGAAAATGCCCAGCACTTCCTTTTCTCCATTTGAACCCCGTTCTCCATTTTCCCATGCTAATTCCGCTGGCAACGTCGGAAATAACACCAAACACCACTCTGATGGCGACATATCAGAGGGTACACCTTCACAACAGGAAGGTAATCATGTGCATTTCTTCCCTCGAAGACACCCATAACGACTTCTGTTGGCCTCGCCAAAGTCTAAGGTGACACATGATCAGAAGATAATCCCGAGGACCTCATCCCGGATACCATCTTCAACTCCAATCTCCAGTTGAACCCCGTTCTCCAGAAAATGCCCAGCACTTCCTTTTCTCCATTTGAACCCCGTTCTCCAGAAAATGCCCAGCACTTCCTTTTCTCCATTTGAACCCCACTTTTCGCGCTGATCGCATAACGTTCTTCGATCTTCATTTCCATCTCCGCCCGACGGAATTTTCCTCCAATATCGCACTACTGGGGAATACTGTCGATTCAGAATCACGATGCCGAACTCCTCAGAGTAACATCTTCACCAACCAGCTAAACCAATTCTCAAATGGTAACCACGACTCGAGACTAGTTTATGCTTGCAACGTTGATGCATGAGTTTGAATTTTTCAATGGCGTAATGCTCCATAACCATGGAAATGCTACGCAATTTGAAATGCAATATGCTATGCTTCTCTAAATGATGAATGCATAAAAAAGCATCCCCCTCAGGGGACGACCCGAGCAGCTCTGCTGAGGAACTCGATATCTCTCCAATCTCCAATCCTGCTGGGTAATAGCACTGCTGCTGGGGAAAGGATAATCTTCACTAGGGACGACCTCCACTGAACTCGATCTGCTTGGGGACTTCGCTGGGGAAGAAATCACTAACGCACACCTCCACTGGGGAAACAGCAATCTTCAGACCTGCTGGGGAGGAACAACAACCTTCACCATGCTAGGGGAAACAGCACACTTCAGACTTGGCTGCCGAGGAAACACCGACCTCGAATCCGCTAGGGAGATGCGGAAAATTTGACACGGAACACCTATCGACTCGTCGAACACTGACATTCACCATCTAACCACAGTGTCAATTTTCCATCTTTCAGACTTTGAAGAGTCTTCTTGATTAACCCTCTAGGATCGTCGTAATTCTTTCGCCGTCTTTACACCATTCCTTAACTCCTTGTCCCTGATCGGACTTCACAGGAATCTTTTGTCAAAAAGAAACGCTTCGCACCACAATCTGCAAGTGAGTGAAAATAACCAACAACACCTGCAAAAGAGATCGTTAGATAAAACGTGCCCCAGGAGCGCCAAAATTTCAACACCTAGGTCACTCAACCTTCCGAATAAGATTTCCAGTTTCAATCCTATAAACATGCATTGGAAGGGACCTCTATGTCTTAAAATGCAAAGATTCTTATCAAAATAAACGAATGTTTTTGCAATCAAAGCGGTAATGAAAACAAAAACAAAATTATTTGACTGAATATGCATTTCATTGATTGAAAAAGGTGGCTCGAAACTGAGAAATACACAGGAAGCAATCCCTGAAAAGAGGTAATTGCGTACAAAAGGAAAATCTATCCTAATGGCAATGTGAACCCGTGATCTCATCGAGTTCCAACTCGGTTACACCCCATATGTCCTCAAGACTCTCCGCGCTTTCTGCCTTCTGAACAAGACGCTTCCGACCAATCTCTGCCGGGGATTACCCATGTGTTATATCCACAGCACAAACGATCATGCTAGACGCAGTTGTTCGTTTCATTCCCTCTTTTGCCTGGACCGCCCTTTCGGGTTTTCAGTCCACCGGGATACCCTTTTTTACCCAAGCCGCCCTTGTGGGGTTTTCGACTTGCCGGGTGTACAGTTTTTCCTTTTTATCCCTAACTTTTGCCCGAACCTTTTTCATTTTTTTTTGGTTCGCCGGGATTCCCATTTTTGCCTGGACTATTTTATTCTTTTCGTCCAGCGGGTCTCTTATACGAAGTATTTTTTAATTGTGTCCGCATTCACCGGGGATGGAAAATCCTCGCCATCCATGGTCGTTAACAACAAGGCTCCGCCAGAGAAAACCTTCTTGACCACGAATGGACCCTCATAATTGGGTGTCCACTTGCCCCGACGATCGTTCTGAGGAGGAAGGATCCTTTTCAACACCATATCTCCCACATGGTATACCCGAGGTCGCACCTTTCGGTCAAAAGCACACTTCATTCGCTGCTGGTATAATTGCCCATGACAAATGGCCGCCAGCCTCTTTTCCTCAATCAGGCTCAACTCTTCATACCGAGTCCTTACCCATTTCGCCTCTTTCAATTTCACATCCATCAGGACTCTCAATGAAGGAATCTGGACCTCAACCGGTAGCATGACTTCCATCCCATACACAAGCGAGAAAGGCGTTGCCCCAGTAGATGTACGCACCGAGGTTCGATACCCATGCAATGCAAACGGCAACATCTCGTGCCAATCCTTATAGATCACGACCATTTTCTGCACAATCTTCTTGATATTCTTATTGGGTGCCTCGACCGCCCCATTCATTTTTGGACGATAAGGAGAAGAATTGTGATGCTCGATCTTGAACTCCCGGCACAGTTCTGCCATCATCTTATTGTTGAGATTAGAACCATTATCAATAATAATCCTTTCGGGAACCCCATATCTGCAAATGATGTCTCTTTTCAAGAACCTGGCAACAACCTGTTTTGTCACGTTTGCATAAGATGCTGCTTCCACCCATTTGGTGAAGTAATCAATAGCCACTAATATGAACCGATGCCCATTCGAAGCCGTAGGCTCGATCTTTCTGATCATATCAATGCCCCACATAGCAAACGGCCACGGAGATGACATCAAACTCAACGGGTTTGGAGGCACGTGCACCTTGTCAGCATAAATCTGGCATTTATGACATTTCCGCACGAAGTTGAAACACTGAGCCTCCATTGTCATCCAGTAATAACCAGCTCTTAACAACTTTTTCACCATCGCGTTCCCGCTGGCGTGGGTACCAAACGACCCCTCGTGCACTTCTTTCATCAATTGGCTTGCTTCTTTGTCATCGACACATCTAAGCAAAACCCAATCAAAATTCCGCTTGTACAAAACCCCATCCCTGTTCAGATAGAACACCATGGCCAACCTCCTCAGAGTCTTTCGGTCTTTCTTAGACGCTCCCTCGGGATACTCTTGGGTTTCCAGATAGCGCTTGATATCATAATACCACGGCTTTTCATCATCAGGCGTTGTGTCGACAGCAAACACATAAGCCAGTCTGTCCAACTGTCCCACCTCAACACTAGGGAACTGATTCCACCACTGCACCTTAATCAAGGCAGCCAGAGTAGCCAAAGCATCTACCAAAGGATTCTCTTCTCTCGGCACATGGTGTAATTCCACCTTGGTGAAAAACGTCAACAACCTCCTCGTATAATCCCGGTATGGAATTAAATGAGATTGATGCGTAAGCCATTTCCTGTTAACCTGATTCACAACCAAAGCTGAATCTCCATAAATGACAAGGTTCTTGATCCGCAAATCAATCGCCTCTTCGACCCCCAAGATACAAGCTTCGTATTCATCCACATTGTTGGTGCACTCAAATGTTAGCCGGGCGGCAAAAGGAATGTGGGATCCTTTCGGCGTAACAAAAACAGCACCAACTCCACTACCATTCACGTTAACGGCCCCATCAAACATCAGAATCCATTCGGATTCAGGGTCAGGCCCCTCCTCCGGGATTGGTTCCTCACAATCTTTCGATTTGAGAAACATGATGTCCTCATCAGGGAACTCAAACTTCATCGGTTGATAATCCTCAATGGGTTGTTGGGCGAGGTAATCAGACAATACACTCCCCTTTATTGCTTTCTGAGAGGTGTACTGGATATCGTATTCAGTCAAAATCATTTGCCATCTCGCAACCCGTCCGGTCAATGCTGGCTTCTCAAATATATACTTGATTGGATCCATCTTGGAAATCAACAAAGTGGTATGAACCAACATATACTGTCTCATTCGGCGAGCAGCCCATGCCAAAGCACAGCAAGTTTTCTCGAGCAGTGAATATCTTGTTTCACAGTCGGTAAACTTTTTGCTAAGGTAGTAAATTGCATGCTCTTTTCGACCAGACTCGTCATGCTGCCCCAGTACATACCCCATAGACCCCTCGAGGACTGTCAAGTACAGGATTAACGGTCGTCCCTCCACAGGAGGCATCAGAATCGGAGGCTCCTGCAAATATTCTTTTATCTTTTCCAATGCCGCTTGGCAATCATCATTCCACCTGACCGTTTGATCTTTTCTCAACAACTTGAATATGGGTTCGTACGTGGTTGTTAGATGAGATATGAACTGTGAAATGTAGTTCAATCTACCTAAGAAACCACGAACCTCCTTTTCTGTTCTCGGTTCAGGCATTTCTTGTATTGCTTTTACTTTAGCAGGATCAACCTCGATTCCTCTTTCGCTCACAATAAACCCCAGCAACTTACCGGACCGCACTCCGAAAGTGCACTTATTCAGATTCAACCTCAATCTGAATTGTCTCAACCGGTCAAACAACTTGGCCAAATCTACCAAATGCCCCTCTTCTGTTTGGGACTTTGCTATCATGTCATCAACATAGCATTCAATCTCATGATGAATCATATCATGAAACAAAGTCACCATAACTCTCTGATACGTGGAACCGGCGTTCTTGAGACCGAATGGCATCACCTTATAACAAAAAGTGCCCCATGGTGTGATGAACGTTGTTTTCTCCATATCATCTGGCGACATTTTAATTTGATTATAGCCAGAAAAGCCATCCATGAAGGAAAACACCGAGAATTGAGTTGTATTATCCACCAACACATCGATGTCACGTAACGGGAAATCATCTTTCGGGCTAGCTCTGTTCAAATCCTGGTAGTCCACACACATCCTCACCTTTCCATTCTTCTTCGGCACCGGCACAATATTCGCGACCCAAGGCGGATAATTAGTGACAGCTAGGAAACTAGCATCCAACTGCTTCTGTACTTCCTCTTTGATTTTCATGGCCATCTCGGGTCGAGTTCTGCGCAATTTCTGTTTCACTGGAGGACAGTCTTCTCTCAATGGCAACCTGTGCACAACGATATCGGTATCCAACCCTGGCATATCCTGATAAGACCAGGCGAAGATATCAACATACTCTTTCAACAGTGCTACCATTCTGCTCTTGGCATTCACCTCCAAAGCGACCCCAACCTTTACTTCCTTTCTGACCTCCTCGGTACCCAAATTAACAATCTCAACTTGCTCCTCGTGCGGTTGAATCACCTTCTCCTCTTGTTTCAACAACCTGGCTAACTCCTCCGGCAGTTCACAATCTTCTTCGCCTTCTTCTTCGGCATGATAGATCGGATTGTCGAAGTCATATAGGGGTGTAACAGGACTGTTATCAATGAGATCCGGAGAATGATCGCATCTGCATGAATGTTGATTCATGCATTGCTTTTACAACCAGAACGAAGCAAATTAAAAGGAAAATGAAAACAAACATTGCCATTTTTATTTATTTTTATTAAACTGCAAAAATAAATGAAAAATAGGGAACACCACTTTTAGTGAAAAAAACATCCTTTTATTACTGATGCGAATGTTGCAAAATGAAACACATGAGGTGGCCCTTACAATGAACCATTACGCTTCGGGCAAAACGTATGGCTTTCATGCAAACAGAATTGAAAAACAGAAATATTACTCTTCACGCAGAGTGACAGTGATGATCTTTTCGGCCTTCTAGTTCTGGACCTCTATCCCTGGTACGCACGGTTTTATCCACGAGTCCCGCTCGCAGTCACTGTCAATCTCTTCACCCACCGCACAGACGCGATCTGAATCTTCAGCAATTACACCCACCATCACCTGACCATGCGCCGGCATGGGATTGGCATTAACATTCGGCGATGGCGCAAAATTAATGGCTTTAGAATCTACCAAGTCCTGAACAACATGCTTGAAAGCTTTACAATTCTCAACATTGTGTCCAGGGGCACCAGAATGGAATTCGCACTTGGCATTCTCATCATAATTGGCAGGCCTCTGGTCTGGTCTCAATGGAGCCAACGTCCTCAAATGAACCAACCCGAGATCTTTCAATTTCTTTAACAGAAATGCATACGTCACGGGTGGTCTATCAAATTGACGATCAGTCATCCTTCTTCTCACTTGGCACCCAGCTCTCTGTGTTCTCTGTTGAGGTGACTGTTGTTGTTGTTGCACAGATTGATTACCAGCAGGAATCGTTACTCCAGCAGCATACAGGTGGTAACGATCCCTACCGTGTCCCCTTTGGGCATACACATCACTCGATTCACCCTCTTTCTTGAGCTGACCATTACCAAAGGGCTTCTTTACTCCAGACAACGGAGCATTTCCCTATATTTTCCCCATTCTCAGCCAGCTTTCAATCCTCTCCACCTTCTCGGTGATTGCTTTCTGCCCCAAGGCGAACCCTTGCATGATGTTGACCAACTCACTCATCTTCTCTTTCAGCTCAAGAATGTCGGCGTTGGGTGGATCCATCAGTTTGGATTTGTTGCGCCTGGTAGGGTATCTGTGCGGACGAGCTACGTGCAAGGGAATGATTCTGCGTGCGCGAGCAATGATTCCTCAGTCAATCAAACATGTTAGATACTGACACCTGCAAAATAGAAGCCAAGTTATTATGACTCACACATGAATGCAATGTCTATCCGTATGAGGAACATTCTGTCCTTCGATTCTGGCTTCATCGAGACGGATAATAATTTGACAATAACATTCTGACATCAGGATGTCTCTCAACCAGAATCTCAATCGAGAATGTACCCTGAGTATGGATAGACATGAGTTAGATGCGGATGAATGCAAAATGAGAATGATGCAGATGCATGAATGCAAGTCACATTGCCATCCTCCAAGTCGTCTGAACATCAACTGTACTGAAGTTCCGGTCTCTGAACTGATCACAACCATCTGGGGGACCGAGTAACCACAAATCCAACTCGGGGTTCTGAAATAAACAGAACGGGAGGATACATCACCATCATCACAGGAAATCCACCAAACAGATAACAACAAGATCCTCTGAACAAGTACCCTCAAATTCAACCCGGGGATCCGAAATAAACGGAACCCGCTGATAAATACCGCGGACAGAACTTCGGCGTGTCAGAAATAAATATCCATAAATCCAACTGAACCAAAATCACCATCACAGAATCACCGACAGAACCTGTGCTTGCAAGAATCAAACCCTCCCCTCACAAGTGAATTCTAACAAGGTCATCCTAAGGCGGATAATGGTCTCGACAATCGGACAAGATACTCAACGGGTTTGCCCTTTCGAGTGTGCCGTTGCAGCTCTCATAAGATCATCTAAACCAAAGATCCGGGAAAGAACGGTCACCAAAGTCAACAGCTCAGAAGAGATAACTCAACCATAGTGGATACTCCACAAGGAGGAGCTCTCTCAAAAGAACCTCGTCCGGCTGTGGTATGTCACGTCGCAACATCATGCTGATCCAACATGTGAGGAGACGTGAGACCATGCTAATCCTAGGTGTATACTCGGGCCTGGGTTTTAGCCCCACCCAGAACACCCACCCCAAATCAAAGGAACCAAACTTGTCCAGAATCCAGCACAGTGATAATATGATGCATGCAAACATATATGCAAATATATACAATCACAGTATAATAATCATAAATGCAATAAATAAAGCAGTAAAAGCAACCAAAACTACTCTAAGGAGCGTTAGGATTGACTCGCTTAGGGAAGATGGACCACCAAGAGGTCAACTTCAGTCCCCAGCAGAGTCGTCAGCTGTCGCAACGCGAAAAACAACCGGCGGAAAAAAATAAAGAAAATAGAGCCGCCACCGACGCTATTCATCCTATGACGGAAAGGAAGCGCAGGACTAACCTAAGAAAAGGGAAAGGAACGGTCTTACGACCAGAGATTGCAAGGCACGGGAGTCGGTTACGCAAGGGGAAGGTATTAGCACCCCTCACGTCCGCCGTACTCGACGGGATCCACACTCAAAAGAATAGGGAAAGGTTGCTGCTAAACTGCTCAAAGAAATTGCACACACTGGAATGATAAACAGGTGAAAGAAGATGGAGGAAATGGACTCGGCAGGATGTCGCATCCTGGGCCTACGTAGTTTGTCAGAAACAAACATCAGAGTCGACGTAGTTCGGGGAAAGGGAGGCATGCTCGCTAGGACATCGCGTCCTATGCCTACGTATCTCATCTGGAATGAGAATCAGAGCTGTCGTAGTTCGGCTAACGCACGCCGAAACAAGACACCAAAAAGAGACGCTGAGACGTCAAAATAAACACCCTAAAGGAAACGGAATGCCAATACATGGACTTACATCCGACTCTAAACAACAAAACAAACAAGGAAACAGAATGCCAATACATGGACTTACATCTGACTCCAAACAGACAACACAAACAAGGAAATAGAATGCCAATATATGGACTTACATCCGACTCCAAACAATAGCACACGCTAACCAGCGAATACCAAAGAAAAAGGTTCTCCGATTGACAAACTAATAGGGAGTCTGGAACTCGAGCCTAATAGTTGTTACCCAAACACAAAGAGACGCTGAGACGTCAAAAGAAACAAAAAGGTTGAACACACTCAAAAAAGAAAAAGGTTGAAAGAGACGCTGAGACGTCAAAAGAAACAAAAGGGTTGGTTCACAAACAAAAAGAGACACTGAGACGTCAAAAGAAACAAAAAGGTTGAAAGAGACGCTGAGACGTCAAAAGAAACAAAAAGGTTGAAAGAGACGCTGAGACGTCAAAAGAAACAAAAAGGTTGAAAGAGACGCTGAGACGTCAAAAGAAACAAAAAGGTTGAAAGAGACGCTGAGACGTCAAAAGAAACAAAAAGGTTGAAAGAGACGCTGAGACGTCAAAAGAAACAAAAAGGTTGCAAAAGAAAAAGGGTGAACACACACAAAGAAACAAAAAAGGTTGCCCGGAGAAATCTCGTTTGATCTCCTGCCTACGTATCTCATCTGGTATGAGAATCAGGGCGACGTAGTTCCCCTGAACAGGGGAGAAAGGGAGACGACAAACTAAAAGGGAGATTGACTCGAGCCTAATAGTTGTCATGCACACAAAAAGAAAAGGTTGAAAGAGACGCTGAGACGTCAAAAGAAACAAAAAGGTTGAAAGAGACGCTGAGACATCAAAAGAAACAAAAAGGTTGACAGAGACGCTGAGACGTCAAAAGAAACAAAAAGGTTGAAAGAGACGCTGAGACGTCAAAAGAAACAAAAAGGTTGAAAGAGACGCTGAGACGTCAAAAGAAACAAAAAGGTTGAAAGAAAAAGGGTGCCCGGAGAGATCTCGCTAGATCTCCTGCTGTAACACCCCAAAATTTGCCCTCCTCATTCATGCATTCATTTCATATTGCATTTCATCATGTCAATCAGAATTAGATCCGAAAAAAAAAATAATAATAATAATAATAATTTTTTACAAAAAAAAAAATAATAATAATAAAATAAAATATAATAAAAAATTTTGGACTTGGGTCTCTCTCATTTGAGCCCACAAAACCATGAAATTCAGTCTATAAATACCAAGGCTTCACTTGAGAAAAAGGGAGAGAAGCAAAATACTCTGAGGTTTCCTTGGAACAAAACCCTGAGGAAAAAGATAGTGAGAGAAGAACCCTGGAAAAAAGGAGGAGAAGCAAAATCACTCTGAGGTTTCGTTGGAACAAAACCCTGGGGGAAAAAGATAGTGAGAGAAGAACTAACAGAGTTCAGAGCAGCCTCCAAACCCTGAAGGGAACTCAACTGCACAGAATCACCTCTGCCTCACATAAACCCTAAAGATTGTTTTGTAAACCTCACGGGTGCAACTCAATTTCAATCAAGCTCTCCAATCAGGTTTGCCTTTATTCCTATTACCTTTTGCTTTGAAGTTGAATACTCTGAATGTTTGAGGTATGATGGATGAATTTCATTAGGTTTTGGCCCACGGGTTCATAATTATGTATGAATGTATGAATAATGCCTTGAATGCTTAATCGTTTAATTTCTGAAGTGTATGCCACAGGGTTTGAGGTTTCTGAAACCATACTGTTATCCATGAAAAAAATGCTTATGGTGTTTCACTAACCCTTTTGTTGAGTTTTTGTGAGGGCTCACATGACTTTTGCAGGGATAACTTGCGTGGTTTTCCCCTTTATTTGTGGGATACCCCCTGGAGGTTTCATTCCGATTACCTGTACTGACTCACTTTTCTTTGATGGCATTAGCTTGGGAGGTCCCTGGGTTTCTTACTCCTTTAATTGCTGTTACTTCGGATCTTCATCCGTGTGGTACTTTTACCTCTTTTCCGCATTTTATCGCTTTCTTAGCTGGAAGACCTCGATAGGAGGCATTTGTTTTCTTTTGTTTATTTACTTCTGAGCCCCCTTGTTGGCACATTTACTTTATACATGTTTGTTTTGTATGTGTTCGTATCCCTGCAGGTAGCGCGGTTCCTTCATCAAGGACTGCCTTTTTGCCCTTGAGCATCCCAAACCCTAAAACCCAAAGCAACATGTTAACTCCTTCTACTACAGGCGAGTAAGTCTCCAAAGGTCGAGCATCTGGTAGATTGCGTAGTGACGTCGTTCGTCCAAAACCCAATCCATAACCCCGTAGTTAGCCGAACTACGGCTTGCTCTAATTCTCAGGCCAGATGAGATACGTAGGCATAAGACGCGATGTCTTAGCGAGCACACATCCCCCTAACCCATAGGTAGCCGAGCTACGAAGACTCTGATTCTCATATTCATATGAGATACGTATGCAGTGGATGCGACATCCGCGCGAGTCATTTTCATTTAACCCTTTTTTTTGGCAAACAGCACAAGATAAACCCACACCCTTTAGACGAAAACCACAAAAGTGGATCCCGTAGAGTACTACGGATGCGTAGGGGTGCTAATACCTTCCCTTCGCATAACCGACTCCCGAACCCAAGATTTGGTTGCGAGACCCCGTCTTGTCCTTTCCTTTTTCAGGTTTACTTCGAGCGTTTCCTTTCCCTCCTTTGGGATGAATAACGCACGGTGGCGACTCTTCTGTCATTTTCTTTCGCCGGTTGTTTTTTCGCGCACTGTATTTTTCAGGTTGCGACAGCTGGCGACTCTGCTGGGGACTAAGAAGTTGACCTCTTGCTGGTCCATCTTCCCTAAGCGAGTCCCTCCTAGCTTGTGTGATTTCCTCTTTTATTGGGTGTTCATGCTTTTGTACATTTATTTGCTTACCTGCTTGCCTGCATCTGTTGTATCTATTGGATCTGTTTGTTTGTTTGTTGGGATGGGATGTTCTATGAGAGATAAGCCCATTACCCAGGCTTGAGTGTACACACAGGTTTTAGAGTGGATGATCATGAGGCTTGCGTGGCATGTTGCTACGTTAAGTCGTTCGTGAAGAACCACACCCAGACGAGGTTTCTTTTGGATATATTATGTCCTACGGATGTTCCGTAACGACATGGTGTTCCTTTAGAAATCGTCGACTCTGGTGACCATTTCCCGAGAACTCAGTCGAGGCCTCTCCTCCGAGACGTGATTATGTTAGCTCTGGTGGGCGCATTCTCGCTGATCAATCCGAGGACCCCGAGACTGGGAACTTGCTTTAGGATGTCCTGTTGAGGGGAGTCAGTGGAGGTCTTTTATCCCGTAATAATGCCAAACCTTCAGTGGTAAACGTATTATTCGCGACTGAAGGGCTGAAGCTGACGAACTTCTGTTCTTAGAACCTACTAGTGAGGGGTGGGCTAAATTCAGGAAACCTTAACCTCCAACCAACCCGGTTTTCTGGAGCAGAGTTTTGGTCTTGTATTATATTCCTCAGTGAATTTCTCTCCAGGCAGTGCAACCTGACAGATGTTCAAGCGGATCCATCAATTCTGATTGACATGCCTTTGCATTGCATAACATCATCTGCATATTTGCATCCAACATCTCATGCTTATTCATTTGCAAGGTATTCCCTTTCAAAATGGGGGTGCCTTAAAACTGAACAAGCAGTGCATCGCATACCATGCATATTAACCCTTGTCTGTTTTGCAGGTGTCACCGCAATGTCTAATGTTTGTTCCCTGTATCAGGCAGTTATTGGTCCCAAGCGAGTCCACAAGTACCCGACAAAGGAAAATCGTCCACAGCTAGCGATGGACCAAGTACAGAAAGAGCTGGCTGATATGCGTGAAAGGATGGATCAGTTCATGACATTGATGACTGGTATGGCAGAAGGCCAAGCGAAGCTGAGGGAATTGGTTGAGCAACCGAGACCCGATCCGGAGGTGGAGATACCAAATGCTGAGGGAAACCCTGGTAACCCTGGGAACGCTGATAACCCTGTGAACACTGGTAACGCGGGTAACGCAAATGCTGATGGAAACCCGATTAATGTTGGCAACACAGGGAATGTTGGGAATGGTATTGGCGGAAGGTACGATGTGAATCAAGGAATTCGGATTAACGGGCGCCCCGTTACTGAAGATTATCAGTGTGATCAATTTTCTTTGCACGACGAGGCCCTCGAGACCACTCGCCGTATGGATGAGCTTGCTGAGAAGCTCAAATCTTTGGAGTCTCGAAATTCCTTAGGCTTTGATGTCACAAATCTTGGTCTGGTTCAGGGAGTAAGGATTCCTCACAAGTTCAAACCCCCTACTTTTGAGAAATACAACGGGGCTTCTTGCCCACGCAATCATCTCCAATCTTATTTGGGAAGGTTGGGAGCTCACACGGAAGATGAAAAGCTGTGGATGTACTATTTTGAAGACAATCTAACTGGAGCTTCTCGTGAATGGTATTCTCATTTGTCTCGTACTACCATCAAGAGCTGGAAAGACTTGGCAGAGGCTTTTGTCAAGCAATATCAATACAACTTGGACATGGCTCCGAATTAGACCTTGTTGCAAGGTATGTCCCAGACTGCCAAGGAGACCTTTAGAGAATATGCTCAGCGTTGGAGACAGATTGTTGCGTCCGTCCAACCCCCTATGTCTGAAAGGGAGATGGCGGACATGTTCATGAACACTCTTCAAGGCAATTATATTGAGAGATTGGCTGCTTGCCCGTCAATCAGCTTTGCAGAGATAGTAATTGCTGGAGAAAGAATCGAGAGTCTGTTGAAGATGGGCCGAATTCAAGACAATAGTGTTTCCAACCCATCAGGTCCCAAGAGACCGTTTGCTGGTAACGGTCAGCGAAGAAAAGAAGGCGAGGCAAGCGTTGTGTATGCCGGCAGAGGCAGGGGTAGAGGACTCCCTAATTATTATCAAGATCAAGTGGCCGCGGTCACTATTCCAACACCTGTTCCTCAACCGCAATATCATCCGCAACAACAACCCAGGTACAACAATCAACAACAAGGAGGTAATCCGGGTCAGCAGAGACACTATCAACAACGTCCAAGGCAGACGAACCGGGTCATCGAGCCAATCCCAATGCCTTATTCAGTATTACTTCCCAAGCTGATTGACATGAATCTGGTTACGTTGAGAACTCTGGCCCCACCAATCGATCCCAATAATTTGCCTAGAGGTTATGATGTCAACGCCAGATGTGCTTTTCACTCCAACGCACCTGGCCATACTACAGATAATTGCAAGGCTCTCCAGTTAAAGGTACAAGATTTGAGAGATGCCCAGGCTATCAATTTTGCTCCGGTGCCTAATGTTATCCAGAACCCGATGCCGGCTCACGGCGGGCAGAGGATTAATGTTGTTGATAGTGGGGAAACTTTGAATTTGGTTTCTGATGTGGCTAAAGTGAAGACTTCGCTATCGGTGGTTAAAGACCGACTTCTGAAGGGACAGATTTTCCCGGGCTGTGGGGAAGAATGCAGAAATTGTCAAGCTGCCGAAAACGGATGTGACAGTTTGAGAAGGGGTATTCAGCAACTGATAGATGAAGGTTGTCTTCAGTTCGATCAGGCCCGTCCGGTGAAGAATGATGTATCGACAGTAACGCTTTATTTCACTCCTGAAGAAATATATGTTCCCGAGAGACCCGCTCCGACAACAATATATTTCCCAGAAAGTACAGAACCAGCAGCGGTGAACATCGAAAGTTCAGCACCAGTCGCAATTTACTTTGACAGCCCTCAACCGACTTTGGTTGGTCCAATCACCATCACGGTACCAGGACCTGTTCCGTATGAGAAAGACAGTGCTATCCCGTGGCACTATGGGGCTGATATCTACTGCCAGGGGCAGAAAGTCATCAAAGAAGACAAGTTTGGATTGGGGTATGCTCCGGGATCTCAGAAGAATGAAACCGGTACTCTCTCCAGCGGGGGTTTGGTTTCCCCCCACATCGTCAATGCTGCAGATGAAGACAAGGCTGACAGCGACTGTGACTTAGATAGCTGGATTCGCCCGTGTGTCCCGGGAGAAAAGCTCGACAATTGGTCATCTGAAAAAACCGTCCGGGTTACTCTACTGAAAGAGTGATTTTTATTGTTTTCCTTTATTACATGCATAATAAAGTCTTACACTTTGCCCAAGGTGTAACGACTCATTTGTAGGGCCATCCATTTAGTTACGTTTCGCAATTATTTTTATCATCAATAAAGGACGGCTTTTGCAAACAATTTTGTGTTCTCTTTCTTTCAGTTTTTTTTACTTTTTACAAAAAAAATGGCAATGTTTCTTTTTTCGTTTTTCCTTTCTTTCAAAAAAAAAATCTCTCATTCTAAGGTAAAGCATGATCCTCCATCATGCAGAGCCGACCACTCGGATCTCACTGCTAACGACACTGTTATGGCCAAGTATGACTTCGACAATCCTATCTATCAAGCCGAAGAAGGGGCTGAGGAAGATTGTGAATTGCCTGAAGGGTTAGCCAGATTGTTGAAACAGGAGGACCGAACTATTACACCTTATCAGGAGGTGATTGAGACCGTCAACATCGGTACCGCAGACGACAAGAAAGAAATCAAGATCGAGGCCAGTCTACAGGCCGAGAGAAAAAAAAACCGTTGATCATGTACTTGACTGTGTTAGAAAGGTCAATGGGTTGTATGCTCGGTCAGCATGACGAGTCAGGTCGAAAAGAGCATGCAATATACTACCTTAGCAAAAGTTTACCGACTGTGAACAAAGATACTCATTGCTCGAGAAAACTTGCCGCGCTTTGGCATGGGCTGCTCGCCGACTAAGACAGTATATGTTGACTCACACGACTCTATTGATATCAAAAATGGATCCAGTCAAGTATATTTTTGAAAAGCCATCACTTACCGAAAGGTTACTAGGTGACAAATGATACTGACAGAGTATGACATCCAATACACTTCACAAAAAGCCATCAAGGGAAGTGTCTTGTCAGACTATCTTGCAGAGCAACCGATTGATGATTACCAACCTATGAGGTTTGACTTTCCTGATGAGGACATCATGTTTCTCAAATCGAAAGATTGAGAGGAACCACTCCCGGAGGAGAGGCCTGACCCTGAATCCAAATGGGTTATGATGTTTGATGGGGCGGTCCACGTCAATGGTCGCGGAGTTGGTATAGTGTTGATCACACCGGAGGGGGTTCATATGCCATTTGGTGCCAGAATAACTTTTCCTTGCACCAACAATGAAGCCGAATACGAAGCTTGTATCCTAAGACTTGAGGAAGCCGTCAATATACAGATTAAAACCCTGGATGTATACGGGGATTCAGCTTTGGTCATCAATCAACCAACGGGAAATGGTATACACCTCAGCCTCATCTGGTTCCTTACAGAGACTACACGAGAAGATTGTTAACTTTCTTTTGAAGAAAACCAATTTGCTGATGCTTTGTTTACCTTGTCTTCGATGATTAAGGTGCTATGCTGGAACTACGTACCCAGAATTGACGTATCTCGGTCAGAGACGAATGAAGAAAGCATTTGGTCAGAAAGTGCGCCCTCGGGGGTATCAAGTCGGTGAATTGGTACTCAAAATATTTCTTCCTCCCAACACAGATCACAGGGGCAAATGAACACCGAACTATGAGGGTCCGTACGTGGTTAAAAGGATTTTCTATGGCGGAGTTTTGATGCTAACAACCATGGATGGCGAAGACTTCCCGTCCCCTGTCAACTCAGACGCAGTTAAAAAAAATAATTCGCATAAAATAGACCCGCTGGACGATAAAAAGAATAGTCCAGGCAAAAAAAAAGGCATCCCGACGAACCAAAAAAAAAAGAATAAAGAGGTTCGGGCAAAAATTAGGGATATAAAAAAAAAGAGTACACCCGATGAGTCGAAAACCCAAAAGGGCGGCTCAGGCAAAAATGGGTATCCCGGTGGATTGGAAACCCGAAAAGGGGGCGATCCAGGCAAAAGTTAGGGAATAAGCGAATGACTGTGATCTGAGTTCATCAGTGTTATATCACCGTTTCATTCAATCCGGCAATCTTCGAAGGTTAAAGATCGACTAATCATCCACTTCAGAAAGCAAGATGAGCAGAGCGTCTTGAGGACATACGAGCCATAGCAGAGTCGAAACTCGGTGGGACCCCGTATCCCCATTGCCATTAGGATAGTTCTCTTTTTATAGCGATCACCTCTTTTCAGGGATCAGCTTCCTGATACCCTCGCCTATTCCTGGCACAAATTTTCTCCCCATTAAGAGTCGAATAATTCAGTTAAAGAGCCTCTTTATTTTTCATTTATCAGTTTGTTTGCAAAAATGTCCGAATTTTTGATAAAACATATTGCATATGAACATAATGGTGGCTTTTGTAGATGATTTGCACAGGAAAACATTTAAAATTGCTTTGAATGTGCTTAATCCCGAACGGTGAATTCAAACCGAGTAATTCCCCCGAGGCATACGTGTATTTTTGGTTGCAGGTCACAGGAACCGGATGCCAAGTCATGAATCCTCATCCCCAAGCGGTTGACAAAGTCTCTCCTCAGCAGAGCATGTTCCCCAACAGAGTTGACAGTATCCAGACTGTCTATCCCCAGCAGAGTTGACAGTATCCAGACTGTTTATCCCCAGTAGAGTTGACAGTATCCAGACTATATATCCCCAGCGGAGTTGACAGTGTCAGACTGTATCTTCCTAGCAACAGCGGAGTGGTTGCATACCCAACGAACAAGAGGGTGGTGTTCCCAGTGTTCATCTCATCCCCAGCAGATTATTTCTAACATATTTGTTCTAATCCCCAGCTTGAGGACAATTAGCAAGTTCATATCCCAAGCAAAGGTCGTTTCCTACGACATTTCCCCAGGAAGTGTTTTCCCCACAGACTCTCCTCACAGAGCCTCGCCGAGAAAAGTTTCTATAGTTGATACTCCCCCCGCAAGGTCAACTTTTCAAGCAGCCAATTTATTTTTGGTGGCTCATTGGTCCCGGCAGATGGATCATTCCCCACAGAGCATTCAAGGATTGATACAGCGATCTGTTCCCTACCGGAGTTTGCTTCCCCAAGCAGATTTCTTTTTACACCATGCATAACATTTGCATTTGCATGCATATCATATCAAGCATACACATAAGCTGATAAACAGGTTCTTCCAAGCAGACTGAAGAATTACTTTACAACCAAGGTCATGAGATCCAGCCAGAGGATCAAGCGTGAGTGATCCAGCCTGAGGGTCAATTCGAAGATTCAGCCTGAGAATCGTGTTCCAGTGATCCAGCCTGAGGGTCATTTCGAAGATTCCCCAGTGAAGTCGCCTACAAGCTTTATTTCCCCAGCAAGTCTAATTGAGGAGTCGTTACAACATGTTCTAGCCCGAAGAATATGTACGAAGCCCAAAAGTGGAATATGCTCGAAGCTGCATATCTAATATGAAGGTTGGGTGTAGATTTCAAAAGAGGGTCAACCAGCGCATGCCTCAGATGCGGGATCCTAATGATGGGAGTTTATCATCAAAACAATCCAGATCTAGCCAGAAGACCGGAAATAGATTCAGCCAGAGAATCGAAACAATTCAGATCTAGCCAGAAGATCGAAGTAGATTCAGCCAGAGAATCAAAGGAAATAGATTCAGCCAGAGAATCAAAACAAAGGAGATCTAGCCAGAAGATCGAAGAAGATCTAGCCAGAAGATCGAAGTCAGGTCTAGCCCGAACACCGGAAATATATTCAGCCAGAGAATCGAAACAATTCAGATCTAGCCAGAAGATCGAAGTAGATTCAGCCAGAGAATCAAAGGAAATAGATTCAGCCAGAGAATCGAAACGAAGGAGATCTAGCCACAAGATCGAAGAAGATCTAGCCAGAAGATCAAAATCGTATCCAGCCCGAGGATCAAAATTAATATCCAGCCAGAGGATCGAAACTCCAGATTAAGCCAGAGGATCGGAAGAAAAATAAACAGCACGGTGTATTTCCGCATTTTTATGGTGTTCTCGGAGCGCAAATTTTCGGTCTATCTTTGGTGTTCAATCACAGCTCACCTTGTTTGTCTGATAAGCTGATCGTGACAGTGATGATCTTTTCGGCCTTCCAGTTCTGGACCTCTATCCCTGGTACGCACGGTTTTATCCACGAGTCTCGCTCGCAGTCACTGTCAATCTCTTCACCCACCGCACATACGCGATCTGAATCTTCAGCAATTACACCCACCATCACCTGACCATGCGCCGGCATGGGATTGGCATTAACATTCGGCGATGGCGCAAAATTAATGGCTTTAGAATCTACCAAGTCCTGAACAACATGCTTGAAAGCTTTACAATTCTCAACATTGTGTCCAGGGGCACCAGAATGGAATTCGCACTTGGCATTCTCATCATAATTGGCAGGCCTCTGGTCTGGTCTCAACGGAGCCAACGTCCTCAGCTGAACCAACCCGAGATCTTTCAATTTCTTTAACAGAAATGCATACGTCACGGGTGGTCTATCAAATTGACGATCAGTCATCCTTCTTCTCACTTGGCACCCAGCTCTCTGTGTTCTCTATTGAGGTGACTGTTGTTGCTGTTGCACAGATTGATTACCAGCAGGAATCGTTACTCCAGCAGCATACAGGTGGTAACGATCCCTACCGTGTCCCCTTTGGGCATACACATCACTCGATTCACCCTCTTTCTTGAGCTGACCATTACCAAAGGGCTTCTTTACTCCAGACAACGGAGCATTTCCCTGTATTTTCCCCATTCTCAGCCAGCTTTCAATCCTCTCCACCTTCTCGGCGATTGCTTTCTGCCCCAAGGCGAACCCTTGCATGATGTTGACCAACTCACTCATCTTCTCTTTCAGCTCAAGAATGTCGGCGTTGGGTGGATCCATCAGTTTGGATTTATTGCGCCTGGTAGGGTATCTGTGCGGACGAGCTACGTGCAAGGGAATGATTCTGCGTGCGCGAGCAATGATTCCTCAGTCAATCAAACATGTTAGATACTGACACCTGCAAAATAGAAGCCAAGTTATTATGACTCACACATGAATGCAATGTCTATCCGTATGAGGAACATTCTGTCCTTCGATTCTGGCTTCATCGAGACGGATAATAATTTGACAATAACATTCTGACATCAGGATGTCTCTCAACCAGAATCTCAATCGAGAATGTACCCTGAGTATGGATAGACATGAGTTAGATACGGATGAATGCAAAATGAGAATGATGCGGATGCATGAATACAAGTCACAGTGCCATCCTCCAAGTCGTCTGAACATCAACTGTACTGAAGTTTCGGTCTCTGAACTGATCACAACCATCTGAGGGACCGAGTAACCACAAATCTAACTCGGGGTTCTGAAATAAACAGAACGGGAGGATACATCACCATCATCACAGGAAATCCACCAAACAGATAACAACAAGATCCTCTGAACAAGTACCCTCAAATTCAACCCGGGGATCCGAAATAAACGGAACCCGCTGATAAATACCGCGGACAGAACTTCGGCGTGTCAGAAATAAATATCCATAAATCCAACTGAACCAAAATCACCATCACAGAATCACCGACAGAACCTGTGCTTGCAAGAATCAAACCCTCCCCTCACAGGTGAATTCTAACAAGGTCATCCTAAGGCGGATAATGGTCTCGACAATCGGACAAGATACTCAACGGGTTTGCCCTTTCGGGTGTGCCGTTGCAGCTCTCATAAGATCATCTAAACCAAAGATCCGGGAAAGAACGGTCACCAAAGTCAACAGCTCAGAAGAGATAACTCAACCATAGTGGATACTCCACAAGGAGGAGCTCTCTCAAAAGAACCTCGTCCGGCTGTGGTATGTCATGTCGCAACATCATGCTGATCCAACATGTGAGGAGACGTGAGACCATGCTAATCCTAGGTGTATACTCGGGCCTGGGTTTTAGCCCCACCCAGAACACCCACCCCAAATCAAAGGAACCAAACTTGTCCAGAATCCAGCACAGTGATAATATGATGCATGCAAATATATATGCAAATATATACAATCACAGTATAATAATCATAAATGCAATAAATAAAGCAGTAAAAGCAACCAAAACTACTCTAAGGATCGTTAGGATTGACTCGCTTAGGGAAGATGGACCACCAAGAGGTCAACTTCAGTCCCCAGCAGAGTCGTTAGCTGTCGCAACGCGAAAAACAACCGGCGGATAAAAATAAAGAAAATAGAGCCGCCACCGACGCTATTCATCCTATGACGGAAAGGAAGCGCAGGACTAACCTAAGAAAAGGGAAAGGAACGGTCTTACGACCAGAGATTGCAAGGCACGGGAGTCGGTTACGCAAGGGGAAGGTATTAGCACCCCTCACGTCCGCCGTACTCGACGGGATCCACGCTCAAAAGAATAGGGAAAGGTTGCTGCTAAACTGCTCAAAGAAATTGCACACACTGGAATGATAAACAGGTGAAAGAAGATGGAGGAAATGGACTCGGCAGGATGTCGCATCCTGGGCCTACGTAGTTTGTCAGAAACAAACATCAGAGTCGACGTAGTTCGGGGAAAGGGAGGCATGCTCGCTAGGACATCGCGTCCTATGCCTACGTATCTCATCTGGAATGAGAATCAGAGCTGTCGTAGTTCGGCTAACGCACGCCGAAACAAGACACCAAAAAGAGACGCTGAGACGTCAAAAGAAACACCCTAAAGGAAACGGAATGCCAATACATGGACTTACATCCGACTCTAAACAACAAAACAAACAAGGAAACAGAATGCCAATACATGGACTTACATCTGACTCCAAACAGACAACACAAACAAGGAAATAGAATGCCAATATATGGACTTACATCTGACTCCTAACAATAGCACACGCTAACCAGCGAATACCAAAGAAAAAGGTTCTCCGATTGACAAACTAATAGGTAGTCTGGAACTCGAGCCTAATAGTTGTTACCCAAACACAAAGAGACGTTGAGACGTCAAAAGAAACAAAAAGGTTGAACACACTCAAAAAAGAAAAAGGTTAAAAGAGACGCTGAGACGTCAAAAGAAACAAAAGGGTTGGTTCACAAACAAAAAGAGACGCTGAGACGTCAAAAGAAACAAAAAGGTTGAAAGAGACGCTGAGACATCAAAAGAAACAAAAAGGTTGAAAGAGACGCTGAGACGTCAAAAGAAGCAAAAAGGTTGAAAGAGACGCTGAGACGTCAAAAGAAACAAAAAGGTTGAAAGAGACGCTGAGACGTCAAAAGAAACAAAAAGGTTGAAAAAGAAAAAGGGTGAACACACACAAAGAAACAAAAAAGGTTGCCCGGAGAAATCTCGTTCGATCTCCTGCCTACGTATCTCATCTGGTATGAGAATCAGGGCGACGTAGTTCCCCTGAACAGGGGAGAAAGGGAGACGACAAACTAAAAGGGAGACTGACTTGAGCCTAATAGTTGTCATGCACATAAAAAGAAAAGGTTGAAAGAGACGCTGAGACGTCAAAAGAAACAAAAAGGTTGAAAGAGACGCTGAGACATCAAAAGAAACAAAAAGGTTGACAGAGACGCTGAGACGTCAAAAGAAACAAAAAGGTTGAAAGAGACGCTGAGACGTCAAAAGAAACAAAAAGGTTGAAAGAGACGCTGAGACGTCAAAAGAAACAAAAAGGTTGAAAGAGACGCTGAGACGTCAAAAGAAACAAAAAGGTTGAAAGAAAAAGGGTGCCCGGAGAGATCTCGCTCGATCTCCTGCTGTAACACCCCAAAATTTTCCCTCCTCATTCATGCATTCATTTCATATTGCATTTCATCATGTCAATCAGAATTAGATCCGAAAAAAAATAATAATAATAATAATTTTTTACAAAAAAATAAAAATAATAATAAAAAAATAAATAAAATATAATAAAAAATTTTGGACTTGGGTCTCTCTCATTTGAGCCCACAAAACCATGAAATTCAGTCTATAAATACCAAGGCTTCACTTGAGAAAAAGGGAGAGAAGCAAAATACTCTGAGGTTTCCTTGGAACAAAACCCTAAGGAAAAAGATAGTGAGAGAAGAACCCTGGAAAAAAGGAGGAGAAGCAAAATCACTCTGAGGTTTCCTTGGAACAAAACCCTGGGGGAAAAAGATAGTGAGAGAAGAACTAACAGAGTTCAGAGCAGCCTCCAAACCCTGAAGGGAACTCAACTGCACAGAATCACCTCTACCTCACATAAACCCTAAAGATTGTTTTGTAAACCTCACGGGTGCAACTCAATTTCAATCAAGCTCTCCAATCAGGTTTGCCTTTATTCCCATTACCTTTTGCTTTGAAGTTGAATACTCTGAATGTTTGAGGTATGATGGATGAATTTCATTAGGTTTTGGCCCACGGGTTCATAATTATGTATGAATGTATGAATAATGCCTTGAATGCTTAATCGTTTAATTTCTGAAGTGTATGCCACAGGGTTTGAGGTTTCTGAAACCATACTGTTATCCATGAAAAAAATGCTTATGGTGTTTCACTAACCCTTTTGTTGAGTTTTTGTGAGGGCTCACATGACTTTTGCAGGGATAACTTGCGTGGTTTTCCCCTTTATTTGTGGGATACCCCCTGGAGGTTTCATTCCGATTACCTGTACTGACTCACTTTTCTTTTATGGCATTAGCTTGGGAGGTCCCTGGGTTTCTTACTCCTTTAATTGCTGTTACTTCGGATCTTCATCCGTGTGGTACTTTTACCTCTTTTCTGCATTTTATCGCTTTCTTAGCTGGAAGACCTCGATAGGAGGCATTTGTTTTCTTTTGTTTATTTACTTCTGAGCCCCCTTGTTGGCACATTTACTTTATACATGTTTGTTTTGTATGTGTTCGTATCCCTGTAGGTAGCGCGGTTCCTTCATCAAGGACTGCCTTTTTGCCCTTGAGCATCCCAAACCCTAAAACCCAAAGCAACATGTTAACTCCTTCTACTACAGGCGAGTAAGTCTCCAAAGGTCGAGCATCTGGTAGATTGCGTAGTGACGTCGTTCGTCCAAAACCCAATCCATAACCCCGTAGTTAGCCGAACTACGGCTTGCTCTGATTCTCAGGCCAGATGAGATACGTAGGCATAAGACGCGATGTCTTAGCGAGCACACATCCCCCCAACCCATAGGTAGCCGAGCTACGAAGACTCTGATTCTCATATTCAGATGAGATACGTATGCAGTGGATGCGACATCCGCACGAGTCATTTTCATTTAACCCTTTTTTTTTGGCAAACAGCACAAGATAAACCTACACCCTTTAGACGAAAACCACAAAAGTGGATCCCGTAGAGTACTACGGATGCGTAGGGGTGCTAATACCTTCCCTTCGCATAACTGACTCCCGAACCCAAGATTTGGTTGCGAGACCCCGTCTTGTCCTTTCCTTTTTCAGGTTTACTTCGAGCGTTTCCTTTCCCTCCTTTGGGATGAATAACGCACGGTGGCGACTCTTCTGTCATTTTCTTTCGCCGGTGGTTTTTTTCGCGCACTGTATTTTTCAAGTTACGACACCTGCCTACGTATCTCATCTGGTATGAGAATAAGGGCGACGTAGTTCCCCTTAACAGGGTAAACAACAAACTAATAGGGAGAATCAGACTCGAGCCTAAAAGTTGTCACACAAACAAAAAGAGACGCTGAGACGTCAAAAGAAACAAAAAGGTTGCCCAAAGAGATCTCGCTCAATCTCCTGCCTACGTATCTCATCTGGTATGAGAATCAGGGCGACATAGTTCCCCTGAACAGGGGTACAACTCTCTCCTAACCAGAGACCAGGGAAACAACAAACTAATAGGGAGACTGACTCGAGCCTAATAGTTGTCATGCAATCCATAATCCCTAAGTTGAGGTCTCTAACAAGAGTTTGACTCACACAGGAAGCGAGTCAACTCAAGTATAAACTCTACATACGTTCAACATCCTCAGAAGTTAATCGTACGACTCCTACAGAAAAGGAGATGAGAAGTGGAATGCAAATAAACACACCAAACAATTGAATAAGCATCACACACTATATACATACAAGAGGCTCAGACAAATGGTTGGGCTTTAGTCAAGAGGGGTCATATCAACCTCGACAAACAAGCTAAAACTGTAGGGGTGTTCTGAAGCTCTTAACCACTAACATTGAGAGTTAGGGTGAAGCTGATCAAAGATGGTAATGAGGATGAGACCTCATGCTCTTAACCCTGGCCTGGGTGAGCTCAAATCAAAGAAAGCGTGGGGATCCAGAAAGAGGGACCCTATTCCACTTGACTGACTCTATACACAGATCTTAGGTACTTCTTCAAGAGCATCAGCATGTAGTGCAAGCATAATGGACGACTCAGTGAATAACAGGGGATTGATTACTAATCCCTTTTATCTGTCAATTGCCTCTTCACTTAGGAGGACTTATCAAGTAGCACATGCCTCATTTAGAGGTCTTTTGCACAAATGTAAACAAACACACAAAGAGCCTCATAAGGAGGACTTCAGCCAAATGTCTGCCAAAAAGGCGACAGGACTTCCAGACTACATGGAGAAAGAGGGCTAAACTACCTCAGTGGTGTATCAACCATACTCCAAAGCTTAAGCAAAGCAAAGCTAGCAAGCTACTAATGTACCTGTACAAAAGCTAAACAGTTAATATTGTATTCAGAAAAACCAACAGACAACAGTGGAACTTTCCAATATCTACACAATGCAAATCACAAGTGCAAGCACTCAAATGAGTTCATCACATCAATGGACCTACAACACAACAAAAGTTAGTAATCAAAAGCATCTTGCATCTCAAATAATGAGACCACACCAACCATCAAAGCTAAATGCTCGAACCTGAAACACAAAGTACAATTAGTATGTGTACAAATCACTAGTGTAAAGGCAAGGTTCAAAGTCAAACCAAATGATCAAAACAGAAGTCCATCTTTTGCATAATGCAGGTTAAAACAATCAACAAAGTTTCCTCAAAAGGACCAAGATCAATTCATAAGGAAAAGGCATCAAATGGTCAATGTAAAGCAAAGGCAAGCAAAGGTGCATAAAATGGACATCCAAATTAGAAATTCCAAATCAAAACAGAAAAGCATCAAATGGCCTTGAGATTTTTTATGTGAACTCATCATGTTATGAACAAGAAATTTGCAAAAAATTAAATCCAGAAGAGCTCAAATGATACATGATCAAAAATGCACAAATGCAATAGCCACAATGTGACACAAATTGTCACACTACATGTTCATGTGTCAAAAACAGTGATGGCATATGATAAAAATTCCAAACCAAAGCTCAAAAATCATATCACATGTGAAGATTAAGCACACCAAATTTCAGATCAATTGGATCAACACATAGCATTTCACAAGGCATTTATCATGACATATCAAATTGACATAAGGTTCAAACAAAAATTCACAATTAAAAATCCAGAATCAAACAATTCATGAAATAAATGCTATAAAACATTAGAAATCAAAACAAGAATGTGGAAAAAAATTGGGATCAATTTGAAGCACTTTTCAATTTTTTATGATTTTTTAAAGTTGAACAAATAATGTGAAATAATAAAATAATATGGAAAATAGGAGGGAAAATGAAATTTCAAATAATATTCAGAATATGCATCCAGGCAGGTTCGAACACATGCTCCAAGGGAAATAAGAATGCAAATGAAATAAATTCAGAAAACATGCATACGCCGGGATCGAACTCACGCATCCAAGGTTAACGAGCGTTTCAAAAATTAAATTAGCAAAGTGCATACGCCAGGATTCGAACGCGCGCTCGCCAGGTCCAACAGCGCTTGAAACGCTGCGTTTCAAAACATAAACCCTAGCAACAGTTGCAGACGCCGGAACAGTAGTTCCGGTCGTCTTCTCCGGTGGGAATCCAGCGGAGCAACAGAATTTTTTTCCAGAATTCAATGAAATCTATATCAATCGAAAGCTCTCTCCATGTAGATCACAAATATCATACTCAAACATCCTAATTCATCATGAATTCTTCAAATCGAGCAAGAACAAATTCTAGATCTAAACTTTAAATCACCATAACATGCACAATACTTGATCATTTTCAATTCTACACATATCAGCATGCTCAGCAAGGATAGATCTACACATCTATGGCAAGAAAACACCAAAAAGAGATGGTCGAATTTCAACTTACTTGAAGTACAGTGATCAAAAATTGTGCTCTCCAGCTTCCAGAACTTCCAGATCTTCTTCCTCAACCTTGTTATGAAGCTTTATGCACAAAGCATCCACTGAAACTTCCTCAATCCACTCCAATTTCAGAATCCGATTTACTTGATGAAGCTTTTGCACTGCATGAATTCTTGCTCAATTCTTCAAACCAAACGTGGATTCCTACTCAGTGATGTTCCATGATAATGATTATGCCAAGAAAATGAAGGTTTATGTGAAGAAAATTGAAAATCAAAGTGAGAGAAAAATGGAGGGAAAATGGAAAATTCTAGATCTGAAATTCTGTTGTTCTCTTTGCAAAACAGTTATGATTTAGCTTATATACCACCTGTTAATGACTTTGCTGATCACAATTGGCCTTGGCTAAACATGATTAAGGAGATGTGAGGTTGATCGGTCACCATTTCCATTGAATTCTCGCCGTTAATCCGACATATTTTCATCACTTTGGTAAGATTTATGTTTGTTTTTAGTTGCTTTGGAGTCATTTATCATGTTTTGTTGGTTTGGTATCGCATTGCATTCGATTACAAGTTTATGTCAAAAAGATCTCGTTTATGCTTCGCTTGGTAGTGTCATTGTTACAGGCCATTGCACAGGTTTAAAAGTGTTAACTCCTTAGGATTGGCATTAATTTTAGAAAACAAATAATGTAATCATCTCTGTTGTTTTAATATGTTTGGTTGAAGAAATTCAAAATCTGGACCAACATGTCATGTACGATGTCACGACATCAGGTCTGTGACATCGCACATGTGTAGAAAATTGAATTAATTAATTCAGTATATATTCTGGGATCAGCAAGGATATCTGGTGAATATCCTAACTCCCATGTGGAGGTCTTGAAGACTCAATCAGAAGATATATAGGCTCAAAATATGGAGATATATATGGAGAGATTCTAGGATTGAAGACCTTGTTTGTAGCAGAATTTTTCTGCTGAAGTTGTAACAGCAAAGAACAAGTCTGCTGCGATTTCTGAAGGCCCAAATCCAGTTGGGTGATTAGGTTATAAATAGCTGATTGTAACCTAGTAGTTGTAAGCCTCTTAGAATGAATTTTTAGAGGTGTGTGTAAGGTAAACCTCCCAATCTGTGGGAAGGTTACCATGTGTATCTCAGTGGTAAATCCTGAGAGTGTTTGTAACTCAAAGCCTGTAGGCAAGAGTGATTTTGTTCTTGAATGAAGCTGTGAAGCAAGTTCAAGGTGTGTTAACATTACATTGTATTTGTAGTGATAGGAATGGAAACTGGAGGTTTCTATCTAGGAGTTCCTAGGTATAGATTGCATTGGGTAGGGATTAAGTGAAGAGTTGTAAACGGGTGAGTTTAACTCTGAATTAATACTGCTAATAGTGGATCTTCTTCCTGGCTTGGTAGCCCCCAGATGTAGGTCATGTTGGACTGAACTGGGTTAACAATTTCCTGTGTTTGTTTTCCTTCTGCATGTGTTTTTATTACTGTCATAACTCAGCAGGTATTCCAGTCAGCTAATCAAGATGATAACAGACCTGGTATATAGCCTTCTGTTTGAATGTCAATCAGAATGTTGTAACATTCATCAGTGACAGTGTATACTGAATGATAAGCAGGTTAATTTCAGTTCAGTATTTATTTAAGTCTGTTCTTTTCAAGGATAACAGACCTGGCTGAAGGATCATTGTGAAACTGTCAAACTGGATGTTTTGACAGTTGATACTAAAGGTTGATACTGAAGTAGAGACTAGTTGGTCTTTTACAGTACTGCAAACTTAGCACAGCACGTTTCCAGGAACATAACAGAATCAGCATATGTTCTGGATGTCGAACTGAATGTTATGACATTCATTCCCAACAGCAGGAGCTAAAGTGTAGGATGATTGGTTTTTCTGGGTCAGTATTTTTCTCAGGCTATTCTTCAGGGATTCAACAGCTTAGAGAAAAACCAGGAATCCAACTACTAACCTACAATTAATGAACCTAACAAATAGCCTAGTTGTTAGCAATCTAATAAGTGGAAATTAGATTAACGTGTTCAACCTTTAATTCAGGAAATACAAGTAAAAGACAAACACACTGGAACAATGTAACAGATGATGTCCAAAATCAACAGTAAGACATCATGCTAATAACTGTGGAAGAAAACAACAGAAGTGAGTGTTAGGATTGATTTCTGTTGAGTCCTTCTTCCTGATGCACAGAACCAGGTGTTCATACATTCTAGGGTGACATAGAATGAGATGTCGTGACATTTGTGAACGTGTGCATATTAGTACAGTGATTAATAACTATCTTGCTGTATTAGTTACAATGTTAGATCAGATGTCATGACTTGGAGTAGAACATCTGAATTCTGACTACACCAGAATTTCAATTGGTATCAGAGCAGGCATCCTGTTCTGCTTCTGGATGAGATCCATGGGTGATACTTTCTGGTATCTTGCAAGAAGTTATGTTGGAACCAGTGGAAGGTTCTGTGATTTCCCTGAATGGTCCCTTGAAGTAGGTGGATGGACTGTTCATGACAGGAATAATGTGTACCTGTATCTGGAGGTTGGTAATTGGCCTTTGGATGGGACATCTGTGCCGGTATTGAATCACATTCAAACTTGGTATGGACTTGGAGGCTGATCTGGTGAAAAGTGTGTTCTTAGGTTGAGTTGTATTATGATTTCCGCTACATAATACCTGGCAAAACTCAAACTCTGATGTAGTTTCCCCTCATGTGGATGAAAGGCTGCTGTATTCAAGATTTCATCATAACCTCTGAAGATGTCAAAGCTACTTGAGTCCCCTCAAGTCCACTCATCATGATGTTCTCACGTCAGGATGGTAAGAATCACCTGATCACTGATTCTTTTACACTCTTGGGTAGTGTATATGAAGACCTTGAAGTCTGTCAAGGAAGGTTGTGCCAAGGAGGTGGAACCAATGTTCTATGTGATGTTAGAACATGTTGTTCAACAAGTATGCAACTGCTGGTTGAAGAACAGATGTTTTTAGGTGTCAAACAAAGGGATACTCTTGTTTGGAACCTACTACTGACCTGGAAGAGGAGACATCTGTGTGGGCTAAGTTGACAAGGGTATGGTCAACTGTGTGTATGCTCAAGAAGGTCACTTGTAGAAGTCTGATCTCTAGAAGTGGAGCTGGTTGAGATGTGACATTGTGCAATTTCCTGCTGAGTATCTTACTCCTGTAGATTGATCAGGGTGGAATAGTTGTTCCCTGAAGTACTATGTTGTTTTGGAAGACAAGTCCCCTGAATGTTAGAAGTCAATATTGGGGTAACCTGATTGCTATATCATTTAAAAGGATTGGAACCATGAATCTTGTTATTCAAACACCACGTTCAGAAGTGGCAGTTCTTACAAGGAGTGAGAATATGAAGATTCAGAGGTTGGTTGAGGTAGTATGCTCTGGCAATGCATATCTACTATTGACTGGTGCTGTGTGTCTCACTAGTACTTACGGTCAGCTGGAGTCTGATTGGGGGAGTTAGTTACCACTGGTAGGGATGGAGTATGTCATGTTGAGACATGTCTGTACAATACATGGATATTGGTGTGGTGTTTCCATGATTGTTAAGTTGAGGGGGAGTTTTGGTTAACCTCCTCAAGTCTGGTCAGCCTAGGGTCTGGTTGGCTGTTGACCTGTGTCACATGGGTTCTGGTGGTTGTGTGACACATTTGCAAGGAAGAATTCATCTCTCTCATTCCTAAGGGTGAATTTAATCTGGGAAGACTTTCAAAATTGTCTAGGTGCTTGCAAGCAGAAGATGTTGACACAAGAAGAGTACTTTCAAAGTATTCTTATAGTGGAAGTATCTGAAAGGATAATTGGGAAAGGATTTAAGATCAATGTCTACTTGTGCCAAGTACAAGTGTTTAATTGATTATCCTTGGAGTTCAAGATAACTGATGTTCTTAAAGATGTTGGAACATCACTTCTTCAAGACCCTGTGCAGAATCACAGAAAGGATAGTACATTGGCTTATGATCTATCTCTTTGGTGGCAGCAAAAGCATATGATCTCTGAAAAGGTTTCCTGGCAAGAAACATGTTCAGCCTTGGTATGTACAAGAAGAAGAAGACATCATAGTCTTGATGGTGGTTACTTGGATCAGTTTATTTCTGATCTAGGTAAGGAAGTGCATTAGCTGATGCACACTGTGAAGTCAAGAACAAGTGGCAGCAGTCTTGACATCATGGAAACAGCCTTGCCTTAGGATGTGGAATCCTTGGTAGAGCTGACGGGTTAGGTTCTAACTGGTCCTTCTGGAGACTCATACATCAGAGTGTCTGATGTCTTTGGAGAAGAAGCAGGGATTCATCAAGGTGTGAGCTTGGATGACTTAACTGCAAACCTGCGGGATGGAGGTTGTTTACTCAAACTTGGTTCCACAATCAAGTCTATGAGAATATTGAACTCTTATTCTGTGAAGGGAGGAAGTTCTTTCAAGTGGCAGAAGAAGGAGCTGAATTCAACGGCTAGATGTCAAAACACAATGTTGTGACATTTGGTTCAACATCAGATTCTTAGTTGGTGAAGTGGCACATCAACTTGAGATAGAAAGGTCTACAGGGTTGTAGATTGGATACTTCAAAAAGCTTGAAGTTCAAGTCTCACTTGGAAGGTCAGAATATCTTTGGGAGAAGTCTGATAAACTTGGGGAGGTCAAAAAGCAGCATTTGACCTTTTCATATGAGGATTCATGAAGGAGGTAATCAACCAGTGGCAATTGGTCTACCTCAGAAGTGAGTTCGAAGAATCAAGATAATCAACATATGGCAACTGATTATTCTTGAGGAAAGTCTGAGACAAATTACTTTTGAGCAGAAAAGTATTAAGTTGAAGACAAAAGGAGGTGTTTTCTATTCATCCCTTGGAGCTTGTGGTAGGAGTTCTGAGCTATCTATGGAAGATTATCTCTTGTAATGGGATGAAAATGTATAAGTCCCAATGTAGGTCTGGGTTCTTCTTGATCAACCCGGTGACTCAGTGACATCTGAAGACTATCAGATGTTGTGCCTTGTATTGGTGTGAAGGATATCCCAGCTGATGTTAGAACATCTTGTGAAGGGGTCTTCTGTTCTGGTTAGAAGAGAGATTGACACAGAGTGTGAATGTGTTCAGCTAAGAGGGTTGAACAGAGGGTGTGCTCTTGAAGACATGAAGATGCGTCTTATGTTTTCCATTCATCAAGTGTTCTGGATTCTCTTTGAATCAGGAAGTATGTGAAGGTCCAACTTTGGGATGTTGGATATGCCCATGTGTGATCTCCAAGCTTCAAGAGGAGAATGGGTTGTTCATGACAAGGGGAGTTCTGTCTGTGTGCTGCAAGAAATCATCAAGCTTGTGGTCTACGTATTCTCAGATAACTAGACATGGCACCTTGTCAGTTATCAGGATGCTGTGATGTATGTCAAGGCTGAGTGAGCAGAAGAATGTCTGACCGGATGTCATGACATTGCCCTGGACAATGCTATAAATTCCTTCTGAGTCTTAAAGTCATTAGGAATTATAAGGGTGTTGTGTAAAATTCTGATAAATCAGAATAAGCCTGATGGTTATAGCTGTGTAGTTCAGGGGGAGTAACCATCTGCTGAAGTGTGGGAATTTGACTGTAGCAGTGCCAGATGTCAAGTCTCTACTGGAGGTATGACAGGAACCTTGGGAAATGTTGAATACTGGCAGAATGCAGGAAAAAGCCGCGTGGAATGTTAAGACATCGCGTGCAACGTGTCTGATTGCATATATGGAATAGTCTCCATGCACTGGAACGGCTGTTTTGGAAAAGAAACAGTCAAGAGCTATAAAAGGTATTCAAAGAGAATCTGAGATTTTGTTAGTGATTCTCTGACTATTTCTCAGCAAAAATAAATGCATCTTGACCAAGCATTTATTTCTACCGGAAATTCCGAAGCACGGGCTGGACTATTTAAAGGATGCAATAGCCATCTTCCTCTCACAAGAAAAATACTCCATTCTCAGAATCATGGGGTATGTTAAGGTTTGGGCAAGCTGCGCCTGGATCTGGTTTTGTGAAGGGTGCCTTTACAAATGTTTAGCTAAAAAGGGGGAGAGAAATATAGTCCTGGGGTTGAGAATGTACCAGAAGCAAGCCAACTGTGGATGTGGCAGCAAACAGAAGTTGGCATCAGGCACAAAATCCACCAACTGGGTTTACCACTTGTGTCTTGTGATCTGAGTTAAGAAGACAGTTGTGCCTTGTGATCTGAGTTACATTGTCTATGTACTCAGCATTACATATTCTTCTGGAAGCTCTCCTGTTGAGGGGAAGGGTTCTGGTACAACTGAGTCTTGTACCTCTACTTTCTCATGTACACCAACTTTGGTGTTTGTGATGGTGGAGCCAATGACAGAGATGAAGAGCATTCCCAAATTGGGATGTGTTGTCCAGTGTATTGTTTATTTGTTTTAGCTAAAATTTGCCAAAGGGGGAGATTGTTAATTCCTTAGGATTGGCATTAATTTTAGAAAACAAATAATGTAATCATCTCTGTTGTTTTAATATGTTGGGTTGAAGAAATTCAAAATCTGGACCAACATGTCATGTACGATGTCACGACATCAGGTCTGTGACATCGCACATGTGTAGAAAACTGAATTAATTAATTCAGTATATATTCTGGGATCAGCAAGGATATCTGGTGAATATCCTAACTCCCATGTGGAGGTCTTGAAGACTCAATCAGAAGATATATAGGCTCAAAATATGGAGATATATATGGAGAGATTCTAGGATTGAAGACCTTGTTTGTAGCAGAATTTTTCTGCTGAAGTTGTAACAGCAAAGAACAAGTCTGCTGCGATTTCTGAAGGCCCAAATCCAGTTGGGTGATTAGGTTATAAATAGCTGATTGTAACCTAGTAGTTGTAAGCCTCTTAGAATGAATTTTTAGAGGTGTGTGTAAGGTAAACCTCCCAATCTGTGGGAAGGTTACCATGTGTATCTCAGTGGTAAATCCTGAGAGTGTTTGTAACTCAAAGCCTGTAGGCAAGAGTGATTTTGTTCTTGAATGAAGTTGTGAAGCAAGTTCAAGGTGTGTTAACATTACATTGTATTTGTAGTGATAGGAATGGAAACTGGAGGTTTCTATCTAGGAGTTCCTAGGTATAGATTGCATTGGGTAGGGATTAAGTGAAGAGTTGTAAACGGGTGAGTTTAACTCTGAATTAATACTGCTAATAGTGGATCTTCTTCCTGGCTTGGTAGCCCCCAGATGTAGGTCATGTTGGACTGAACTGGGTTAACAATTTCCTGTGTTTGTTTTCCTTCTACATGTGTTTTTATTACTGTCATAACTCAGCAGGTATTCCAGTCAGCTTATCAAGATGATAACAGACCTGGTATATAGCCTTCTGTTTGAATGTCAATCAGAATGTTGTAACATTCATCAGTGACAGTGTATACTGAATGATAAGCAGGTTAATTTCAGTTCAGTATTTATTTAAGTCTGTTCTTTTCAAGGATAACAGACCTGGCTGAAGGATCATTGTGAAACTGTCAAACTGGATGTTTTGACAGTTGATACTGAAGGTTGATACTGAAGTAGAGACTAGTTGGTCTTTTACAGTACTGCAAACTTAGCACAGCACGTTTCCAGGAACATAACAGAATCAGCATATGTTCTGGATGTCGAACTGAATGTTATGACATTCATTCCCAACATCAGGAGCTAAAGTGTAGGATGATTGGTTTTTCTGGGTCAGTATTTTTCTCAGATAGGGATTCAACAGCTTAGAGAAAAACCAGGAATCCAACTACTAACCTACAATTAATGAACCTAACAAATAGCCTAGTTGTTAGCAATCTAATAAGTGGAAATTAGATTAACGTGTTCAACCTTTAATTCAGGAAATACAAGTAAAAGACAAACACACTGGAACAATGTAACAGATGATGTCCAAAATCAACAGTAAGACATCATGCTAATAACTGTGGAAGAAAACAATAGAAGTGAGTGTTAGGATTGATTTCTGTTGAGTCCTTCTTCCTGATGCACAGAACCAGGTGTTCATACATTCTAGGGTGACATAGAATGAGATGTCGTGACATCTGTGAACGTGTGCATATTAGTACAGTGATTAATAACTATCTTGTTGTATTAGTTACAATGTTAGATCAGATGTCATGACTTGGAGTAGAACATCTGAATTCTGACTACACCAGAATTTCAAAAAGCAATAATGGTGAAGTTATGGATACTCAGAAAGGCAAAAATATAAAGAAATAGCAGGTCAACACGAGCACCCGTGTGCCACAACACTGCCCGTGTTGTTGATCAGGCAGAGCAACATGGGAGAAGAAAAACAGAGATCAACACGGGAACCCGTGTGTCACCACACGGCCGTGTTGATTAAAACAGTGCATTAACACGGGCACCCGTGTGGAGGAACACGGCCCGTGTTGTTGCCTCTGCAGCTTGCGCTGAAAATAATTATAAGGGAGAGCAACACGGGCACCCGTGTGGTGACACACGGCCGTGTTGATTGGGCGCAACTTGGAAACCCTAACTTTTGCTTTGTGAACCGATTCTGCTCATTAAGGGTAGTTTGGACCTTTTGCTTTGGAGAGATTCATCTGAAGCTATAAGAAGGCTTGGAAGAGAAAGAAGAAGGCACTTTTTGATGGACGAAAGAAAACATTGCATTGGAGAAGATAGCGAATACGAAGGATTTGAAGACGGCGAGATTCAAGGGCATCAACCATTGAAGATCAAACTCTCCTAATTCTTTGTAATGGCTAATCTTTACATTATGAGTTCTTTAAGTACTATGAGAGGCTAAACCCCCTGATGCTAGGGGGGTGGTCCTGATGTTATCGCATGTTATGAATTTGAACAAATGATTTCTTGATTACTATGTTACGTATTTCAATTCAATTGTGTGATGTTATTAAGCTTTTGTATCGGACAAATACAAATTGATCTATGACTTTCAATAACAGGATTGTGATTGTTAGGGTTTTCACACAATTGGGTTTATGAATGCATCATCTAGGACTAGTAACTTTCGTAAATCACCGTAAACCTTGATATTTTGTACGATTAAAACCAATGATTAATTGAATGGACATTTGAGTAAGAATTGGTAGTTTAATAGTTTCTTCCTTAAGGACTTAAGTAAGAACATTCTGAGGTTAGGTGATTGAATGTTTCATATGTATTAAGGAAATCTTGACTGAATTCATAACCGGTTAACTCAACCACTCACCCTAGCATCTTTTATCTTAATCAATTATTTTTACTCTTTGTGTGTTTACTATTATAAATTCCAAAACAACCAAACCATTATCTTTTTGTTCTGATAGAATCAAATTAAAATAATTATTTCCTACGCAATCCTTGAGATCGATACTTGGAAATAAAACTCCTTATTACTACATCGGTAAAAATAGTACACTCGCTATTTTTCCGATCAGAGGTGTTTTGAAAAAATGACAAGTGTGCTTAGCATGTGGTCATGTGCACGTGAACAGTACCATGCAAGGGTACAAATTCACTTAAAATTATCCCATAATCAACATTTGAATGGTATTTTGCTTGTGTGATCAACCAATTTTGAATTATCAAATTTCCCTCCAAAATGCACATGTATGAGCAAATGGTCATATGAGTTTCTTCCATGCATGGCAAGGTACATTTTGGAATCTCTTGGTCATGATAAGTATTTTTCAAAAAGAAGGGACCAAATTGGAGTTTTGTAGCAAAAGTTATGTCACTTTGAACTTCCATGCATACTTTGTGATCATTTGGCCATAATTTCTCAACCAATCATCATATGAACATGATCTAGGACTTTTTGAAAAGGGGAGAGAAATATCTTCAACTTTCATGTTCACCAAAAATCCATTTGAAGCTTCTTTGATGTTGAAAAGTCAAATTGAATGTGGACCAAAAACTTGCCATTTTTGGAAACTTGAAATTACAGGTCATTTTCCATTTTTGGAAACTTTTGCCATGACTTCAAAATCTTCAAGATAGATGTTTAGAATGACAAATGAACTTCTTTTGAACATGACTGAGGTGTTTAATTTCATCTCCCCATCCTCAAAGTCCTCAGTTGACTGCACAGTTGACTTTTGTGGTCCTCAAATGACCTTGAAATGCCTTGATCAGCTTGAACCTCCACCACTTGATAAAATTGCTCAGAAATGAAACCCTAGCTCATATAAGCCAATATAATGATCATGTGATCCTCTTCATCAGCAAATACCTTATTTCTTTGAGCAACCCTAATTGGAAGAATGGCACTGATTAGGGTTGACCAGAGGTCAAAACCCTAATCCAAAGGAACTTGAGAATGAACAATGAAATCCTTGAAGATGACATAACCATGATGATGGTAATATATCCTTGCAAATAAGATAATACTCAAGACCTTTGAAGGATCAGGAAACCCTACTTGAAGTGCAAACCCTCAGATGGTTGACAATCAATTCATATAAACCCTCAGGCTTGAATCATGCAACTTCTCATCTTCTGAAAAGACTTTGGAGGATGACTTTTCTTGTTTTCATATGATATGCAAAATGCAATGCCTAATGTCCTAAAATGAAATGCAATGTGTCAAAATAGTCCCAAGAAGAGGAGGGCAAATTTTGAGGTGTTACATTGAGGAATCAATTCATGTTAGATTTGATGATAAGCTTGAACCTGAAAAGTCAAAGCTAGCTGAGAAGTTTGCAGATCTGGAGATCACCTATTCAGATTCTGAAGGCAAAACTTCATAAGCAAAAGATGCTGAGGCAAAAGACTCTGAAACTATTCAACCAAAAGTTGTTGAAGTTCAGACTCCTCTAAAGAAGCACAGACAAATACCCTCGCACTCTAAAGAATTGATTCTGGGAGATACATATGGACCAGTCAGAACCAGATCCTCATTCAAATCTTTTGAAGAGGCGCTTTTAGGTTTGGTGTCCCTTATAGAACCTACATATGTTGATGAAGCGCTTCTGGACACCAAGTGGATTTTAGAAATTCAAGTAGAACTGAACCAATTCTCCAAAAATGATGTGTGTACTCTTGTGTACTCTTATGCCTAAACCCAAATGTCATTGAGACAAAGCGGGTCTTCAGAAACAAGTTGAACGAACAATGAGAGGTAGTAAGAAACAAGGCCAGACTGGTTTCACAAGGCTATAGTTAGCAAAAGGGGATTGACAATACTAAGACCTTTACACCAATTGCCAAGTTAGAGTATATTCATCTCTTAATTTGTTTTGTGATTAATCATAACATCATCTTGTATCAAATGAATGTTAAGAGTGCATTTCTGAATGTTTAAATAACTGAGTACACCAACCTCCTGGTTTTAAAAATTATAAAAACCCAGATTTTATTTTCGAACTTAAGAAATCATTGTATGGTATGAATCAAGCTCCTAGAGAATGGTATGAAAGACTAAGCAATTTTCTTTTAGAAAATAATTTCACCAGAGGGAAGGTTGATACAACTTTTTTTTTGTAAAACATTAAAAAATAATATCCTTATTGTTCAAATCTATGTGGTTGATATCATATTTAGTTCTGCTAATGCTACTTTGTGCAAGGAATTTGCTAAGTCTATGCATGCAGAACTTGAGATGAGTCTGATGGGAGAACTCAAGTTCTTTCTGGTAATTTAAATTAATCAAAGTCTAGAAGGGACATACATTCATCAGAGTAAATATACTAAAGAAATTATGAAGAAGTTCGACATGTCAGGATGCAAGATAACAAAGACTCGTATGCATCCTATATGTATCCTTGAGAAGGATGAGGTAAGCGCAAGTGTAGAGCAAAAGGTATACATATGTATGATTGGTTCTCTCTTATACTTAAATGCTTCTAAACCTGACATTTTGTTTAGTGTTTGTTTATGTGCTCGCTTCCAATCAGATCCTAGAGAATTCCATTTAACAAAAGAGTACTTATGCTATTTGTTTATCTAAGAAGCCCATTTTACATTCTAGAGCTAAACATATTGAGATTAAAGATCATTTTATGCGTGACTATGTTTATAAGGGAATTTTAAACTTAAAATTTATTGATACATACCATCAATGAGCTGATATCTTTACAAAACCCTTGTTGAATATAGATTTGTTTTCATTCTGAAGAATTTAAACATGGATTTATGTCCAGAATGAAAAAGATTATTATCTCAGAATGGTTTAATGAGAGTCTGATATATTTTGACTATGAATATTTGAGTCTTCTGAAGTGATAAGGTTTCATAAGTTCAAAAGTATCAAGTTAGAACTTGTTTGGTTAAAAATTCTATCTTTTGGATACTAAACAGTTTCTGCATTAAGTAGTTGTCAATCAGTCTTGGTCAGTGGAACAGTTTTAAAGACAGTTGTCTTAGAAAACCAAAATGCTTCTGAAAGGCTGAGTGACACATTGGGTGAATAAATTTCTTGGGATTAGGCAAAACCTTCACGCTTTACCCCTTGTCATATTTGTGCATTGTTCAAGATTTTATTCATGATTGCAAAAAACCCTTATATAAATCCAATTCACTCACTTCACACAATTGTGCTAAATTCACTTCCTCTCTTTCAAACTAAAAACTCTTTGCAACCCAAACCTTGTTCCTCATTAACAATGACATAATCCCGAGAACAAGCTCAACAACAACAATAATCTGCTCAACAAGAACACCAACAACCTCAACAACAAGAGCATATAAGAGAAGGAATTCAAGAAGTTACACTTTCTACCCTAGTTGATCAGTTAAAAGTTGTCTATGGGTTAATGGTGGATGTTGAAAACCTCAAGGAAAATGGGTATGATTTAACTGAAGGTATTAGAACTCAAGGCTGAGAAGACTACTTTGAACGTTTAAAAGGACCTATTTACACTGAGTTAGTGGAGCAATTCTAGATATTTGCTTCAGCTACGAATCTTCAAGTAATATACTCAATGTTAGGGCACAAGATCACCATTTATGAGAAGTCCATTGCTAAACTTCTCAGTCATGATGGTTCTAGGAAACGTTGCTTTGAGATGCTAGCTAAGAAGGATAGAATTGAGGAAATTTCTAGAATAATATTTCTGGATGGAAAGTCCTCCTCCAACATTAAGAAACCGCATCATCATCTTAGGGTTTGGTTCAAGAAAATTCTGGGTTGCATTCATCATAGACCTTCATTAAACTCAACTGATTACATCAACACATATCAAAAGTACATGTTGTACTATCTGTCTACTGGAGCTAAGATGAACCTACCTTTTATCCTCTTCAAGCATCTCAGGGAGATGGTTAAGGAAACAAGAAATGGACCCCTTAAGCTCAGAAAGTGGATACCTCTAGGAAGTATAATTTTTTACATTTTGTTTGAAATCAAGCTTGTGCAAACGCTAATGGGAGTAGGGATGAAAAAGGAAATGGAATTTGAAATTGGGAAGAATTTCAATGGACGAAATTTGAAGAACATGTCTTTGATCACAATAGTTGTTGATCCTTTAGAGTTTTTGGACAAGACGACCGTTTGTACTAGAAGAATTCATGTGGATGACTATCCTCTCTTCTCCAAGGAAGATCCTATAGAGTTTCCGGAGTCTTATATACCTGATTGCTTGACAACAAGTATAAATTAAATTTCATTTTCTCATGAGGAACTTTCAGATCATCCTATTGATGTGTACTCTCTTAAGAGAAAGAGGAAACATAATTCTTCTGGTGATGGACCTTCTGGAACGGCCAGACCCCGCCACCAAAGTTGTAAGGACTCAGATGGATAAACAAGATGAGATGTTCAAGGAAAAAGCTTAAATGAACAACAAGATTGAAGGGATGCTTCATGCTACCTTATCCAGACTACCACCCCCTTCTTAAACCTTCTTTTTTAAAACTTGTTGCTTTCCTAGTTTTTATGTTTAAGTGTTTTATCATTTATGATTCTGTACCTTATGCATTTTTTAATGAAATGAAGTTCCATTTTGTTTTTACTTTGTCTATTTTCTTTCTTTTTGATTGATGACAAATGGGGAGAAAAGTGATGTGATTTTGATATACCTATTTCCTTTCTGACACCCAACATTTGTCTTTAATATTCTTATTTTTGACTTTGATTAACTAATCTGGAAAATTTAAATAGGCTTATCATGTTTCAAGTTAACCAAGTTTTTTAGGAGTTAATACTTTTTCAGAAGACATTAACCAAGGTAATCTGAGTTTGAGTTAACCAGGCGTATATAAGTTCTGACAAATCAAGCTCTAATACAAGGTTGATAACCAGACTTTCTGATACTTAAAGCAAAGTCAAGTCTGAATACTTCTGTAACCAGACTTCTACATTCTGGAAAGTTATTTCTTTCATGCTGATTGAGATATTTTATATGTTAAGATTATTTAAGTCTTAAATTCAGGGGAAACTTGCAAACCTAACTCTGAAATTCTAAGCTAAAAAATAATTTTAATAGTATAAAGTTTATGGGAAGCTAACAATCCTCACTCTAATGTTTTTATATGATTAAACCAAGTAAAAATTGTTCATCAAAATTTATGAGTTTGTCATCATTAAAAAGGGGGAGATTGTAAGAACAATATTTGGTTCTGCATCTAGCCTTATATTTTGATGATAACAATTCATATACTCTTAGAGAATAATTTTATACCCTAATCAATTTGTTTAGTGTGCAGATACTAGACTCAAGTTCTAACTCTGAATGAATGACATGTGATGTCATCAGCTTCTGAACCTAGTGCACTCTAACTCTGAGATACATGGTTTACAAAATATTCAAGCTCTGGATTTTGTACTTCAACACTTTTGACTTTACGCTCATCCAAAGATTTGCAACTATGATGCTTCTGACGTTGATATTCTCGGAAGCCTTGCTATCTCAACACTATGAACTGTGTCACCAGACTCTGAAGACCAGGTTCTAATGAACTGTGTCAAGACTCTAAAGACCAAGGTTATGAAGTTTCTTTTAACCAGATTCTTAATCTTCTCTTATGCATGCTTCATCACCTATCTATCAGAAGCCCATGAATATTGAAGATAAGATCAAAAAGTTTTACGTCAGTAAAATAGTACACAATACAAGATCAAATATCCTTCCATTCACTGATCTTGTGGACTAAGGATTGTACTATTGTACCATTTTGTCTCCCATTTTCACAAGCCGTTATGCAAGGATAAAACTACATTTTAGTGTTCCAACTCTACCATCCAATGTATCTTTTCATTTCCTATATAAAGGAGATTTGGAAGAATGAACAATGCCGCTACTACACACTATGCTATACAATTCATCATCTACATGAACAATGCACTTGTGAAATATTTTGAGAGAAAAGAAAACACACACTTGAACTTTTGTTCATAGTCTTCATAGAATATATTTTGCGTGAAAAACTTGTATTCGTTTGTGTATTCTGCTTTTTGAAAAGCACTTTGTAAACACACCTTTGTATTTCAATCTGTTTGATTGTGTTTTCCTTGATTGACTAGGGTTTAGTCGGAATACAAAATTTATTTATCAAATTTACAACAAAATCAATATAAATTTATATCTTGTAAATAGTTCATTATATTTAAGAACTAATAATTGACAACAAAAATAAGATAGAAGGAATCACTTTTTAGTTACCAAATTCCTTATTATTGCTGCAAATGACACTATAACAAGGACTAGGCGCAGCTGATGATGCTAAAGGGTTTAAAAGAAGAAGATTGAGGAAATGACATCTACAAATGAAGCAGAGGTGTGAAAGCTCAGAGTGTAAAAGATGATAAACCGATAACAAGAACAAGGACACCCCCAGGACAAAGGTGTAATAGTCACTACTGAAAGCAAAGAAATCTATCGCTGGTAAATCTCCGTTATTGACAAGTTTGGTATGTCGAATTCAAAGCCTATTGTGACTCCTATAAACTTTCAATTCAAGTTAAGTACATATCAGTGCCCCATTATTGAGGTCGAAAGAGCTTATATGAATAACATCCCAAATGCTAACATAGTAGGTTCTTTGATGTATGTTATTGTCTGTACTAGACCCGACATGGCATATGCAATAAGTCTTGTAAGCAGGTACATGGCGAATCCTGGAAAGGCTCACTGACAAGCATTGAAGTGGATTCTAAGGTACATAAATGGGTCTCTGAACAGAGTCCTGATTTATGGTGGAGCATGTGGTGAAAATAGTAAAGCGGAAATCGAAGGGTATGTCGACTTTGATTATGCAGGTTGTATGGATTCCAGAAAATATATTTCTGGATATGTGTTCACTATGTTTGACACAACAATCAGTTGGAAAGCAACACTTCAAAAGGTTGTTGCCTTATCAACCACTGAAGCGGAATATATCGCTCTCACTAAAGTTGTGAAAGAAGCATTGTGGCTTGAAGGTTTTGCTAAGGAACTAAAACTTCAAAGTCGAGTTGTCACTCTTAAATGTGATAGTCAAAGTGCTATACACCTACCGAAGAATTCAACCTATCATGAACGAACCAAGCACATCGATGTGAGACTGTATTTCACCAGAGGGGTAATCGACACTACTAAAAAATTTGCTTTTAGTGATTAAAAAATTTCGGCCACTCTAGCCATCAAACTTTGACATCATGTTAATAAAAAATTTAAAGTCTCTAAATCGATCACCAAATAAAATTAGCCACCGAATTAGTGAATGAAATTTGTGACCATAATATTCGGTCACAAAATATATTTTTATACAAATTCATTTATTAAAAAAGTTCAATGACCGAAATTTCAGTTATTAATAATTTTGGTGGTTTTCTTTTTTAAGTTACTATTTCCCTCCTAATTTTTTCTCATTTTTAAATACTTTATGTTCATCCTAATTTTTAGGTTTTAGTCAAAGTTTCACTTTTTTGTTTTTATAACATATAAATCATATATTTATATAAAAAATTGATAAACAGAAATTTATTAATTTAATAAAAAAATGTAATTTAAATGACATCATAATAATTTAAATATATTCTAATAATATATACCAATTTAAATATGAAATTAACCATTTTTATGATGTGCCCTAGGGGTAACACGGCTACTCTACAACCCAAGGGTCAATACTTAGTATGAGGCAATTGTTTTTATTTCCATAGGTAAATGAGTTGCACCAAACTGACTTACTAATTATTTGTGTCATTTATTTTTTTATTTTTTTATCGTTCTATTAAAATCATATTATCTCACTCATTGTTTCAACATTGTGTGTGGCATCTTGTTATCTACCGAACAAAAATTTACATGAGATTAATAGAGTATCATAAAAAACTGTTGAAATCTCAAAAGAGAGCATACAAGTTTTCAATTGTGAGATATTAGATTGAACTCTAGTATGGTGACCAGGTAGCTTCTTGGTTCGACAATTTGACATGACATCTTGTTTTCTTATTGTTTTTTCTTTTCTATCCCTTGGGATTTCTTACCAATCAAAAAATCAATAATACTTTGTAATTTCGACATCATTTTCACGATCAATGATGGAGTTAAAATTGACCTAGAGAAGAAATACAATAGTCTGCTTCAACCAGTATTGAGGAAATCATTGCTGCAAATGACACTACAACAAGGCGCAGCTGATCATGCTAAAGGGTTCAAAAGAAGAAAATTGAGGAAATGACATCTACAAATGAAGCAGAGGTGTGAAAGCTCAGAATGTAAAAGATGATAAACCGATAACGAGAACAAGGACACCCCCAGGACAAAGGTGTAATAGTCACTACTGAAAGCAAAGAAATCTATCGCTGGTAAATCTCCGTTAACATCACTTGCATGCACTGGGATATGATTATCCATTTTGTAATATAGTGACTAGTAAGTTCTGTAAAAAAACCAGATTACAAATATAATGAATGTACAAATAAATGTCTATCCAAAACTCAATGAATTTTAAGTATCCTCTTATACTCTAGTCTAGAGACATGAGATCAAGAGAATTCAGACTTATTTCTCAATGTATTTGCATGCACTGATGCTTACTCTTACTCATTACATTTTTCAATCACGGGCTTGTCTTCATTATCGAGAGTAAAAGCTTCTTTGTCATTTGTTGCTTCACACTAGCATAATAAAAGTGAACACAAACATCAACAGGCTTATCACAACCGAACACAGAACATATCTACAAAAGCATAAAATCTCAAAGTAGCAAACTGACCTGGATAGACCTTGGGTTTGCTGAGTTACATTCATCGATGTTTTGCATAACTTGTTGTGAGTTCACATTTGGCATTGGAAAAGAAAACATTGGAGCGCACGGCATTGGCATGTGGAGTCCATGGCAAGGAAGTCCGAACATTTGAGGATTTGGCCTTGCCGCCGCCATCCCATGTAAAGCAGAAAGTCCAGATGCATGTGCAACTGGTAGATGAGTTCCTTGAAATTGAGGCACCCCTAACCCCATTTGCATCGCTGAAAAGGGAGACATATGCATCTGCTGCATTCCCGCAGGTAACATCATCGGCATGTATAAACCACCTCCTCTCATTGACATTATCTGCATAAAAAGATAAGAAACAAGGATGTATATAATGTGGAAATATCAAAATTCAAAGGATTGAAAGGAAGATGTAAAAGAGAAGAGAAAGAATACTTCCAGTTGGAGTTGAAGGGTTTTAAGATACTCAATTGCCTCATCCAGCATGGAAGCTTTATCCACCTAAGACATATTAAGCACAAAAACAAAATAATATATTTAAGATATTTAGTTCTAAAAATTTATCAGAAAAAAAAATGCCAACCTTATTGCAATTCGGTATGAGTTCTTGCAATGTCCGCATCTTCTCATTGATCGTGTCTCTTTGTTTCTGCACGAATGAATACCAGAAGTTTATAATCACATAAATCAGAAACACTATTGCTAACAATACTCTTGAGATGGAAAATTTGTGGTCTCACCCTTTCAGATAGATTGTGTACTTCAGCCGAACGGTTTCTCTTCGAGCCAAAACCTCCTCGTCCATGAGCTTTCTTTTTAATACCGACCGATTCATCCTCAACGTCCTACAGGTTAACAAAAAATTGCTTATAGTAAAACACAGTTATATAAATCATAAGATAGTTTAAGAAATAGGACAGTGAAATTCTAAGATTTTTACTTCACTGTGGCTGTGCCAATCGAAATCATCAGAGTATATATTTTTTCCCTTCAAATTTTGATTGGGGTCATCTGAGCCTCTATATGCGCCATTGTCCGAGCAAACAGAAGAAGAGACTTCTACTGGTTTGGTACATTTTTCGACATCTTCTTGACCATTTCTACCAAGAACTTGATTCGAAGTTCGATCAACCTTGAAGACATCTCCTTTGCAAACAGGCGTAGAAACATCCGCGTCCTGCTCTGGAGATTTCGGCTTCAAATATTTCAAATCAGGCCTATTGTTCTTTATTCCCACACTTTGTGATCTTGAAGAAGACAAACTAATTTTCTGAAGATTAGCCTTCACAATAGCAACAGGTTTTGCAAAATGGGTGAAATTCACTATGGTTGAGGAAGATGGAATGTCATTTTCAAGCGATGGTTGACATTGATGCAACAGCGATGGCATCATTATCAAATCATCATGATGACCCTTAAGAGTATGAGACGGTAAAGTCTTACAAGTTGGACTCTTTTCACCTCTAGATTGAACCTGCACTGAAATCTGGTCATTTTCCGAAACCAGCTCAAGCAAATCGTTTTTGTGTCTGCATTGAATCAGTCAAAAACAGTGTTATTAAAACTATTAAAAAGAATCAAATACATTTACACATAGACAAAGTTTCAAACATGTAATGGGTGTTATTGAACAACTTACACAGAAGATTGATCTTTGTTTATCTCTTTATGATCGACTTTTTGTTTAGACATACCGTAAAATTCATGCAGATGCATCATGAATAGTATGGAAAACAACCTTGTGAAACACAGAAACTTAAGAAAGTGTTATTGCTTCCAACATAAATACTATGTTGACAGTGAATGAATGCCTCAAACAAGTTTTGTAGACACGACACAAGCCCCACTAGTAGTACACTAGGAGACAAAGCAATCCCTATTTATGAACTAATAATTCACAACAAAAATAAGATTGAACGAATCTCTTTTTAGTTACCAAATTCCTTATTACAAAACTACTTTACTACAAAAAATAAATAAAGCTAGTAATCACGCTAAGACTTATTAAAAACTTCAGGTTTTATTCTTTCAGACACTAAAATAAAAATATTTTTTGATAAAAAGCCCATGGAGAAAAAGATAGAGAAAAACAATACAAAATTGATTGACATCTTAATCAATTGATTAACAATAGTGAATAGAAAAAACTCTCTTTTATAAATAGGAGTTTATATAAATATATAGAATAACTAACTGTTTAATATGTCAAACGTGCCACAAGTTGGAATCATGTTTTATATACTACAATTCTATGAAATTAAGTTTTCATATTCTATATTTCGGAATCGCACTATATTATCTTATCTTGTTCCAAAGATGCATTTTCTAAAATTTCTCATGAACCAATTTTAAAACAAAACTTTAAAACATAACATGTTTTTTTGTATTTACAAAAACACAAATGTTATTCTGGAGAAGATAAAAATACATTAAGATAATATATGAACAAATAGCGAATATATAACACTTCATTTATATTGAGACACAATTACATACACTTATTTGTTTAGTAAAACAAGAAATTAAAACGAATCAAAATATATTTAGTCGGTTAAATCTATTTGGTGGTAACTCTTTGGACTTGTTTGCATTTGATTCTTTTTCAATGTTGTTCAATTTCTCGAATTCTTGCATCTTTTCCATCAAATTATTCGACTAAGTCTCGACTTTTGTGGTTGAATGAGTCGTCCACTCAGGTGATGTAAGTGGTATAGAGCATCCTGATTTCAAGTAAACTTGAACAAAATAACTTGATTTGAAAGTCATTAAATACACTTGATACGATCATTTGGATTTTGAGGTGGCGGTGTGCAGTAGAAAAAAGGTTTCCGAAAACTGTAGCGTGTCAGGTTAACACACACTCTATCATACGCACATGTTATTAGGTGACCCATTTCAGGGAAGCACATCCATTTGCCTCCGGTGCAGGACCGCTAAGGCAAGGAACAAGAGACTCATAAACTTTATCGAATTTTTCTTTTTTTCTGTACAATTGTGTGTATGATTATTTATGCGTCTTCAACTCTTGGATAAGTCGATGGCGGACAAGTGTATGACTATCTTTTCCTTTATTGAGTAAAGCCGAAACGGCTCGATAACCGCAATTACCGTCCCCCCCACATTGACGATTCGTTCGATATATTTGTGCATAAATAACGATATCTCGTTGACGAATGAAATCTTTGGCGGAGGCGGCGTCGGAGGTGGTTTGCAAATGCGAGCTCCTTTGACAACATTTTTTTGAGATTTTGGAGTTGGTGAGTCGGGAAAAAATTTGTCAACATGTCTAAAATATGAAGGAGACTGTGTAGTCGAATTGTCATTCGGTGTAAGCTTCATTTTCTTTGGAGCACCTTTTGTTTTTACCGGTTGAGAGTGCAGTTTCATGCCGGTGGTTTTCGGATAGACATTCTTCCTTAATTTTTCTTTGACGTGGAGTTTCATGTTGTCATTGGCTTTCAAAAATCTCTCTTGTATCACTTCCCATTCGGTCAAAATAGAGATATTCGATTTACCGTCATTCATGACACCATCATCATTAATCCCTCTTCCAATGAGTGCAAACCTCGTCCATTTTTATTGGGTCACCAAGTTTCACCTTTTTAGCAATAACACAAGCACATGGGAGACCATATGTTTTCACAATTGTGCATCCACACTTTCGCTATCGGAGCTTATATTATCAGTTTATTTAGCCTCGTGAAAAATATAGTTTAAATCCACCCGATAAATATTACCGACCAACTGAGAATGTAGAGTGTTGTCTTTAAATATGTGTTCCAAAACTATGATGCTCCGACCAAATGATGTTTGTATCTCATTATGATGGTTTTTAATCATGTGGTTCACGGAGTCTTAGTCTCTACACAAATCACCCTTACTATTTCCCAACCAATTTTTAAAAGTAGCATGGGCAGACTCAACTTTGTTAGTTGTTGTATTTCTAAGGTGTCTAACATTATCAGTCCATGCACAAACAACTTTCTCCTTCACCTGGTCAAGAATTGTGCTTTCAACATATTTTGACAAATCTTGATATTTTTCACACACTTTCTTGAAATGCATAACAGAATCGACATATAGCTCTTTTGTGGAAGAATTTATTATACGATTCCATACATCCATTTTTTTCCACAACCACACCCACATTCACCATTTTTCCATCTTTGGACTCTATCTGTTTCATCCCTACCGCGAGTTTAACTCGACTTCTCATTTTCTTTGTTATGTGATACCTACAAAGTAATGCATTAGAAGAAGGAAATACCTTTGCAACTGAATTCATCAAATGCAGTATCGCAGTCGGTAACAATTGCTTTAGGCATCTGACCTTGGTCCTTCAATAGTGTATGACACACCTCTAAGACCCAAGTAAAATTGTCCTCTTTTTCACTCTCAAGAAATGAAAAACCAGCAGAATATGTCTTCTCAGTTGAGGTAACACTAACCATCTCCAATAATGGAAGTCTATACTTGTCGGTCTTGTAGGTTGAATAAAGTATGAGCACTGTAGGAAACGTGTTGAACAACTTTATGGAATCAGGATGAGTCCAAAATATATCTCTAACAGTAACTCTATCCTCGCACGTTCGGTACCCAGACACGTAACTGTTATCATTCAATAGTTTCAAGAGTTGTTGCATCTTAGCTTTATCCCATATAAGCGCCTTGTTAGTTAGGTAACAAATATTATACACTTGCTTAACATTTGATGTATTTTCTGGTCGTTTCCGTTTCAATGTTGCAAGTATATTTTTCGGTTGAACAAGATTCAAGGTCATGTTATGAACATATTCCTTCTCTTCCGGCATGAGCCTATACACACTAGGATGAACGACTAATTTTTCACACAAATCATGGTTATACAAACCACATATCACATTTAATATTCAGTTTTTATTTGCCAACATGTAACCACTCACCTTAAACGGACACTCACATTTTCTAGAACCAATGTCGTCTCTTTTAAAATTCCGGAGAGGAGTTCTATATTTCCCGCTTCTTTCGCATGTCATTGTCACAAAAGTGCATCTTCCATCTGAATCATTATCGGGCCTTCTGATAATAGCACCAAATCCAATTTTATAGGCCTCCATACGAATATATTGAAGCATTTGTTCATGATATTCAAACTCTTGCTTATTTTTAAATTGGTTGCCAATATCTATCGCCTTCACAACAACATCTTGGACATTCAGAGAAATAACTTGTTTTGGGAAAACATCGGGGTGCACCATATCTAATGAAAATAATTAAAACCATAACATTATATTAACGTTATTGCTGAAGACAGACTTGGAAATCAAACACAAACAACTTCTAGAAATGCATCTCCGGAAAAGTTCATACACGTTTCGGAGATATATTTTCGGACACAACGCTACTTTCTTCAGAAAAAAAGGATGATTAATATAAGCAATGCAGAGGAAAATGAAGGATCTTTACCTGAAATTCTATCTTCTTTTTCTCCCTGTGATGTGATGAACCAAAAGAATGAAGATTTGGAGTGACAAAATGGATTAAGAATAAATGATTTTTTGGTGAAGGATTTGGTTGAAAACCAACTATGGCAACAATGGTTGTGTGATCATGCAACTTCTTCTTTTATCAGATATTTCCAGACATGCGTCTCTAGAAATATCTGACATGCAAAGGTGGCAGAAAATTTCAAAATCCCGCCCATAATTCCGAAGATGCATCTCCGGAATTTCTACTGAACTGGTAAATGAATAAGGTATTTCTTAAAATTTCCCGGAGATGCATTTCTGGAATAAAAATAACCCAACTTATAGGGCGCCTCTCAGAATGATCTTTGTTGAATATGTAAGAGGTGCGTTCGGAGATGCATTTCCGAAAACATGAAGCATTTTTGGAAATTTGCATGGTGCTGTAAAAACATATATGGTGTGTTAAAAAATAGTAAAAAAAACAAGCTAAGGATGTACCCAAATAGGCCTTCTATTGATCAAGTATTTTTGGACATCTTCTAATAAAGTTTTTGTTTGAATTCAAGTTGTGACTAATTCATACCACGACGACCGTAATCAATGTCGCAATATCTATACCAACCGAAATCGCAAAAATGATAAAGTGACCGCAACCATTTTTTAAAACCCTACCTAAAAGTTTATAATCACATAAATTAGAAACATTATTGCTAAGCATACACTTAATTGATTCAGCCAAAACCTCATCGTCCATGAGCTATCCTTTTAATACTAATTGATTCAGCCTCAACGTCCTACAGGTTAACGGAAAAAATTGCTTATAGTAGAACAATCATAGGATAATACAAGAAATTAGACAGCTAAATTCTAAGATATTTACTTCACTGTGACTGTCACTCAGAATCCTCAGAGTATATATCTTTTCCCTTCAAATTTTGATTTGGATCATCTGAACATCTATATACGCCATTGTCTAATCAAACAGAGGAAGAGATTTTTGCTGGTTCCATACATTTGTCTTCTTGACCATTTCTACCACTTTCACCAAGAGCTTGATTTGAAGTTCGATCAACCTTGAACACATCTTCTTTGCAAGCAGGTGTACAAACAACGACATCCTGCTTGAGAGATTTCAGCTCCAAATATTTCAAATCAACCTTGGCCGGCTCCACAACTTGATAATAACATATGACTGTTTTTTTTTAAATTCCCCCTTAAATCAACTTTTGTTGATTTGCAAGGATTGCTTCCTATTATAGTTTCATCTTTGTTCTTTACTCCTGCACTTTTTGATCTTGAAGAAGACAAATCAATGCTATAAATATTAGCCTTCACAACAGCAACAGGTTTTGTAAAATGGATGAAATTCACTGTGGTTGAGGAAGGTGGAAGAATATGAAAGTTATTTTTCTCTTTATGATCAAGTTTTTGTTTAGACGTACGGTATAATTCATGCAGAGGCATCATAAATGATAAGGAAAACTTGTAAAACACATAAACTTATGCCCCAAGCAAGTTTTATAGACACAACACAAGCCCCACTAGTAGTACACTATGAGACAAAACAATCCCTATTTAAGAATTAATAATTGACAAGAAAAATAAGAGAGAAGAAATCTCTTTTTAGTGACCAAATTCCTTATTAGAAAAGTACTTAACAAAAAAAATCAAGCTAGTAATCATGCTAAGACTTATTAAAAACTCACTACTACAAATAACACATCTAACATTGGTCGCGAAATGAATTTAACCTCGGCTACACAGGAGAGGTAACGAAAGACGACATGAAAAACAATCACTTGGCACGTCGGTGATTCTAAAACTGAGGTTAGAAGTTAAAAGATCGTGGGTTTGATCCCCAACATCAGCATTTTTATTATTTTTAGAATTGGATGGCGCACCCAATGTTATTACCTCGGTTTTATATAAACACCAGGATAATTTCTCAATGTTATTACTTCAGTTTTATGTAAGCACCCAGGGGTAAAGTTTATTTTTTTATACTGTCGTTTTCACCTGTATTATAGAACCATTTACATAACCAAATTCTTGAATATATAACCATATTTTTAGAACCAATTACAGGAATATAGAATCATGTTTTTTGGAACCTGTATTACAGAGCCAATTACATAACCATTTTCCAAACTAAAACAAAAGGATTATGATATAAAAGTAATAACCAAAATGGGAAGTTTTGTAGGTTGTCTAATAGGATTTCTTACTAGTCCTTAAGCACCTATAGTTAGAACAATATTTGAAACTAATTAGGTCAATAAACAACAACTTTAAATATATATAGTACAATGATTAAAAAGAAGTAAGATGATTAATTATAAATTTCAAAGGGATATAAAACATTTACTTACTAGTTTTCCCATATCCCCTATTCATGATCACGACATATAGCATGCACATCATCTGAATCATTTTCTTCACATGCTTGACGTACATGTGTTTCTAAACAAGACGTCTCATAGTTAAAATCTTGATTTTCATCAGTATTATTGGGAGGATGTTTACCTTGAAGAACAATTGGTCATCCAGTGTTAGAAGGATCGATGACATAAAAACTTGTTTTACTTGGATTACCATGATGAAAAGTCTGTTCTTATAAGTTGTCTAACGAATATCAACCAGTGATTTCTAATTTATCAGTTTCTACATCAGTGTTACTTTCAATCCACTTGCACTTAAATAAAGGCACTTTAAAAGAAACATAGTCAATCTCCAAAATCTCCTCAATGACCCCAAAATACTCCCTAGATGTTAGTACAAGATTGTTATATTTGGAACTAAAAAAGTACATGGATTCAGCCTCAACCATAACCCCATTATTTGCATGGTGCTACGATCATCCTTTGATTTTGTATAAAATGAATATTTAGAAATGTAATATGCACTCCAAGTAATTACATTAAACTTAGGCATACATGATAACCATTTGCAAAGATCTGATGCACTACTCTATTTAGAAATACTCTCATTAAACCAATTTATGAACTTTTTTTGTGCTCTGCAAATAACCATTTTTCATTCCGTCGGTGGCAAGTCCAAGCATAAGGTTCTTCGGTTCAAGGGCAAAATTTGGATACAAGGAATCAATTTTCTTCCATTACAATGAATCAGCTACATGGAGAATTTTTTCCATCACACACTCTTTCATATGCATGTCATCTAGTATTATTTGCGTCACTAACATTAGCAAACAACCTCTTGAACCTTGTAATTATTGGTAGGTACCACATCACCTTGGCAGGAACATCCTTGCTAGTTACACCATCATTGTCATCAACACCATTGTCCTTCTTCTTGTAGCGTGACTCCTCGCACCTCGGGCACTCCTTCATGTTTTCAAAATATTTCTTATATAATATACAATCATTATGACATACATGTATTTTGACATAGTCCAAACCCATTAGACAGAATATCTTCTTGACCTCATAAGTACGGTTTGGGAGCGTGTTACCTTCGGGAAATATTTCTTTCAACAATTTAAGCAATTCAGTGAAATTTTTATCCGTCCACCCACATTTTGCCTTAAGATTAAATAGTCTTAACACATCTAACAATCTTATAAAAAATTTACATCCCAAATACAACAAATCTTCCATGTCTCTTTTCAAAGTATCTACCACATTAGAATTCTTGAAAGCAAGAACTCCAATATCATGAATGATGTCTTCTAGAGTATAATTCATAACTTCATCATCTTCAACTGTATCTAACAAAGGTCTCTTTTTTGTCTTTTCACTATGCCATATCCATTTCTTGTAATTTTGAATAATTTTGTCACAACCACAATGATTGAATATAAAATCCCTATGATGCTTTTAGATAATAAAGCAATTTTTACAAGGACACCGAAAAATCCCATCATTATCATGAAAGTTTTTTTCGGTAAGATCAAGAAATTGTTTCAATCCATTCTTATACTTTATACTTAATCTATTGGCTTTCATCCAACTACGATCCATAACCACATAAAGTTTCTAAAAAAATAAAAGTAGTACTTAACCAACAAAAATAAAGCTTAACAACAACAACAATAGTAATGGAAAATAATAAGAACAACAATAATGGACCAAAGCAACAACAAGAACAACAACAACAATAATAACATATCGGAGAATAATGGTGAGAGGGTTTTTTTCATTCTCTAGGGTTCCTTGGAAAATAAATGTTCTTTCGTTAACTGGAGAAGAAGTATTCTTTCGCTAGGGCTCGAGAAGTGAATGAGGTAGACACTGAGGGAATAAAAAATATAAATAATATTTATCACGGTTATACTGAAAACTGAGGTAACATATTCGACGTAAAATCTTTAAAAAATAAAGACGCATTTTTGGTTCCAAAAAGAATAAAAACTTAGAGAGTATTTATCTCGGTTTTCATGAAAACCAAGGTAACATATCCGACGTAAAATTTATAAAAATTCAAGGCGCCTTTTTGGTTTCATATAAAACATAAAACTGCAGGAGCTGAAAATCGAATTTCAAACTCTGAGCATATTTTATGTCGGATTTTAAAAAAAAAATGAGGTAACAGATTGATTTTTTTATATAAAAAAAATAAGGCGCTCATGTTACATACAGCCTCGGTTTTATATTGTTCGTGGTGAAAACTTCTTCATAAAAAACATAACTTGTTGTAGTGACTTTAAGTTTCATTCTTTCATTCAGACCCTAAAATAAAATTTACTATTTTTAAATAAAAAGACAGTTGAGAGAAAGATAGAGAAAAATAATGCACAAATGTGATTGACATCTTAATCAATTGATTAACAATAATGAATAGAATGAAATCTATTTATACATAAGAGTTTATATAAATATATAGAATAACTAACTATTTAACAACATTTATGTCTAATGCACCACAAATAAGAACGTGTTTTATATACTACAATTCTATGAAATTAAGTTTTTATATTTGGTTTAATTAATTTTTATAAAAATAAATTCCATAATATGAAGTTGTCATTCGTTATAAATTCTACCATTACAGATTACACATTTCACAACGATTATAACATACATATAACCATAGTTGATGGTTTATGGTAAAGTAGTATGTGGTAGGAAGTGGGTTACTTACCGCCACGGATTAATGGTTTTGGTAATAAATTGGAAAATGATCTACATATCACCATGATTGTAATAAACAACTCTAGTGAACAACTGAAAGGTCTTGGTTTTGACACTCAACAACGCTATATTTGACGTTTATTAATCCGGATAACGTGCTACATGTAACCACAGTTGAAATAACCAACTGTGGTGAAATAATTTGTTTTTTGTAAAAAAAAAATTGATTTTACAGAATTCACATTTTTAACCTGTGTTTTTATAAACATAAATAGACCAGAAACAACAAAACGACCATCTGTGAATCTCGTCCATAGTTGGCAACTATTAAGAATAAAAAATGGTATTACATCAAAATGACACAAAATAACTTACAATTTTGTATTACACAAACCATTTTGTATTACATCAAAATGACACAACAACTTACAATTTACACATCATTACATAAAATAATATCTACAAATTGAGGAATGTGTTTTGTTCTTGGTGTCTTGACTATAAACACCTATAATTTTAAATAGTAATATTTGCTAGTACATAACCTTAGAAATTATAAAATAAATTATGAATAAAGAATAAAAAATATTTACTAGTTAATTTTCTCTTATGCCTTCTTCGTGATCATTCCGAATAACATGAACATCGACTCTATCAACTTCTTCATATGAAGTAGATACTTGTGTTGTGTAAGAAGAAGTAGAAGAAATATCAAACTTTAAATCATTATTTTCATCACTATGAGGAATGCGTTTTTCTTGGAGAACAATTGATCATCTTTTGTCAAAAGCGTCAGTCACATAAAACACTTGTTTTGATTGGGTAGCTATGATGAATGGTTCGGTCATATAAATCTTGCCAGGATCCACTCATGTGAATCCTAACTCATCAGTTTGTACATCAATGTTATCGCCAATCCACTTGCATTTAAATAAAGACACATTGAATAAAACATAATCAATCTCCCAAGTCTCCTTAATGACCCCAAAATACGTTATAGATTCCAATATAGGATTTTTATCTTTCGAACTAGAGAAATACATGGATTCAACCTTAACTATAACCCCGTTATTTTGCCTTGTACTACAATCGTCTTTTAATTTTATATAAAAGGAAAAATTAGTAATGTCGTATGCAGTCCAAGTTACTACATTAAAAATTTGCATGTATGACATCCATTTAATTGTCTTAAATGCACTATCATCATTAGAAATACTTTTATTAAACTAACTTATGAAATTCTTGTTATGCTCTTTCAACAACTATTTGTCATTCACTCGGGGATATTTTTCTTTGATAAGTCTTTTTTGAGTAGATAAGAAAGGTTGAACTCATCAACATTATTCAATATATAAAAATATGCTTGAAGAACTATATCCCTAGATATTGACATAACATTTAAATCTTGTGTACACTACCTCCATATCTATCAGCACGACGAGACTTTGAATTCTTATAGACTCTGCTTCTGACAAATATTTTGAATAGAACTTAACATCTTCTTCTGTGATGTATCTTTTTATGATCAAAATTTTTGGTTGGTGATGATTCTTCGTATATCATTTAAAGATCTTCATGTATCACTATATTGGATACATCTATCTTAAATAAACTGGACCACAAAATCTGATTTCTCGGACTAGATGAATAATTAAGTGAACCATAATTTCAAAAAAATGATGAAGGGAAATACATCTCTAATTGACACAAGATTATTGAAGCTTCATATTATAATTCACCTATTTTTTTGAAATCAATAACTTTATTACATATATCATTAAAGAATAAGCACAATCTGGTTATAGTTAGTCTTACACTTTTAGGTAAGATGTGACAGATAGCCACTATTAGAAGTTATTGCATCAAGACATGACAATCACAAGATTCTAAGCCAATTAACTTGAGATCTTTCATTGATAAAAGTTTCTTGATGTTTGATGAGTAACCTTGGAGAACTTTTATACCATGCAATCACTCGCAAAAACATTTATTTTCCTTTTTAGATAGAGTGTGACATGTCGGAGGCAAATAAGTTATGTTTCTTAATTCTTCTAGAGCCAATTATTTTCGTATACCCATCGCCATCATATATAGACGAGAATTCTTACTATCTTTAGTCTTGCCTGGATTGTTTAGAAGTGTTCCAATCAAACTATCGCACATATTTTTTTCCACATGCATCACATCAGGATAATATCTTAGATCAAGGCTTGACCAATATGGAAGACTAAATAACATCAATCTCTTTTTCCAAATATTCCTCTAAATGAAGTTTTTTTATTCTTTCCAAAGTATTTTTCCTATTGGATTGGCCGTTTGGATTTACTGCATTTTAGAAAAACAACAACTTGGAGAAGTATCCAAGTGTTAAAGATTGGTCTAGCTTGCTAAAGTTGTATGAAGATGCAAAAAGGACACATGTTAGGCGCGATGCTCCAACATGTTGGTACGACATCGGAGCCTTGTACAACAGGCGTCAAAATGATGCATTTGGAGTGTGGTTTGCAGAAGATTGGTCAAAGATTTTATTGTTATTGATTTAACAATATGATTAGATTATTTTTTTTGACAATTGGATGGAGTTTAATTCAAATTTAAATGAAGATTTAAATTTGAATTTGAATTAAAAATAAATGATATCTTTTTGGAGATATTCAAGGAGCAAATCAAATATCCAACAGATTTTTCATTGATTATAGACGAATTCAAATATATTATCCTATGAAAAAAGCCCAAAGTTGCATTGCTATATAAGAAGCTCAAAACTACATTAGAAAGCAAGCACTCCCATTGAAGATCTTAGAGTGTCTAAGTTTCGTGTCTTGTATTCACGCTAATGCCCTAATAGGATTAGTAATGAATCTTTATGTACACCTTTATGTTTCAGTAACTTGGCATAGATGGTTTGCCTAGTTGAGTTATAATTAACATTGTTTATGTACATCTTTATGTTTCAGTAACTTGGCATAGAAGGTTTGTCTAGTTGAGTTGTAACTTTCAACATTCTTTATCTTGTGAAGATTGAAATTGATCACTAGGTTTTAGTGGTTGTTTTCCCCTGTCACTAGGATTGTGACAGAGAAGAAAGTAAGTAGGTTCTCATATTTAGGGGGAGGCCTTAAATAGAAAGTCATTGGGTAGGGTTAAGAAGAAGCATTGAACACCATAGGGTTTGTTGTTGCTTGTAAGTCTAATTGTACTAAACTACTAATAGTGAATTTTCTTTCTTGGGTTGTGGACTCAGCCCCCCAAACGTAGGTGTAGTTTCACTGAACTGGGTAAAAAAAATATTGTGTTCTTTATTGCTTTTCTACTCCGTCATCTATTAATTGTTAGTATAATGGTTCTAGTGTATCTTGTCGAACATGTTACCAAAGCATCGAGTTTTACATTTGTCCCCTAAGGAACAAAATTTTAATTGGCATCAGAGCAAGCACCCTAGTCTGTTAGGTGAGCTCCAGGGAAGATAAATTTTGCATAAATGAAGACAATTAAAGATGGGGGGATCATTCGATAAACCACATGTTTTGTATGGCACAAACTATGATTATTGGAAGGTGATGATGATGGCTTTTCTCAAATCCTTGGGAAACAAGGCATTGAAAGGTGTATTAAGGGATGGAAATATCCAGTGATTACCTCTGAAGATGGTACAAGTAGCCAAAAGTTATAGGCTTGTTGGATTGATGCTAAAAGTGATAAAGCCCTTGGGAAATCCAAGGCGTTGAATGCGATTTTCAATGGTGTGGACAAGAACATGTTCAGGCTGATTAATACATGTTCAGAAGCTAAATAAGCATGAGAGATCTTTAAAACTTCACATGAAGGCACATCCAAGGTTCAAATGGCAAGGTTGAAGATCCTAACAACAAAATTTTAGAACCTGAGGATGAATGAATATGAAATTGTGAGTGAGTTTCACATCAAGTTGCGTGACATTACCAACATATCATTTACCTTAGGTGAAAATACGTCTGAAGAAAAGATTTCTAGAAATATTATCAGATCATTACTTAAGAGGTTTGATATGAAAGTGACTGCTATTGAAAAAGCTCATGATCTATGTAGTATGAAGGCTGGTAAATCATTGGTTCCCTACAAACCTTTGATATGTCCATCAATGAGAGGTCAGAAAAGAAGAACAAAGGTATAACCTTTGTATCCAACACCAAGGAAGCGGGAAGTCAAGGTGTCAAAGAAGAGAACTTGGAAAATGATATTGCTCTTCTTTGGAAAAGTTCAACAAATCCTTGAAGTATCTATATATGAAGTGGAGGACCAATGTCCCAGACAAGAGGCCCGACATCATTACCTAGGACAAAGACATGAATGAAGAAGATCTCAATAGTAGGAATGATACTTAGTGCTTTGAATGTTGAGGCTATGGACACATTAGACCATAATGCCTTAATTTGCTAAGGAAACAGAAAAAGGGATTAACCATCACTTATTCGGGTTATGATAGTGAAGGTGAGGGAGAAACTTCCAACAATGTGATTGCCTATTCTAGAGTATGTGAATCTTCAACTATATCCAGTATTGAAGACCAGATTGAAGAAAAGGTTGCTACATCCTTCATGATCTTGTATCCCAGTATGGAAGAAGTCTGCATGGAAATGGAGAGACTAAAGAAAAACATATGTGACCTTTATCAAGAACAAGAGGAAGCTTGCGTGGAAACGGAAAATCAGAAGAAAACTATCAATGATATTCTCATAAAAAAGGTAAATATAGATTCTACCATCACTGTTCTAGAAGAAGAGGTTAGAGTGTTAAAACCTAAAGGTGAAAATAATCATGAATCTTCTCACTTGGTAAGCAAAAATTAAGAGGTTATGAATGATACCTTTAATGGTAATATGAATGTTGTAGGTTTTGATGTTCCTCATAAGAAGAAGACTAAAGTTATGAAGTTAGACTACAAGTCACAAAATCATGCTCAACATGTTTCACCTAATCACATGAGAAACAACAAAACAACCTCTGATATGTCACCATTGTGGAAAATATGGACATACAAGGCCTTATTGATTCGAATGGTTGAAGTTAAACATCATATGACGCAAGGAAGTTTATGCTAAGAAGAAGTGGAATCCTAATACTACTTCAATTGGATCCATAGAACATAGAGGTTCCTCAAGTAAAAACTTGCATTTTAATAGTAAGGGTACCAGGCACATGGCTAGAGATACGACATCTCATGGGAATCATGCAAATGGAAGAATCACAGACTCAGAGAGATTAGTTATTCCGAGGCTATAAGAGGTTCCACTGAGAAGATAGTCATCTACCAATATGAAGCAACATTGTGTCAAAGGTAAAGGAGTTCTTATGTAGGAGGAGGAAGACATCAAGAGGCTTGCAAGACCTCGGGATTGATAAAGTTATTGTGCTTGAAGAAAGGTACACCAAGATGTCAAAATAGATGGATCAACATTTGTATCAGGAGTCTAAAGTAACTCATGAGGATTATGTCATTGAAGGGAAGGCTAATGGTAAGGCTGAAGGTCCTCCCAACTTTAAACAACCTTATGGACTTCATATAAGGGAGAATATTGGTTATGATAGAAGTTCTTCTACTATATATGAAAGTATGACTAATCAATAACATGCCATAATGCTTGATGAATTAGAAGCGGGTGCAGTGGAGTTTATTTCAAACAAGTTTGATCTAGATACTGAGCGAATTATGATTGGGACTGCGAAAATTCTTCAAGTTGAAGATTCCCATAAATCAAATTTGAGAAATCTTGATGGTGATATCAATGTGTCAAACACTCTGTCCAACATGTTGTCTGAATCTCAAGTGCATATGAAAGTTGATGATCATATCCATGAAGATGTTAAGGATGATAATGGCATAGCTAATGATAGTGATAATGCCTTGGAAGATGTGAAGACTCTAGTTGATGAAGCGATATGTAAGAATGAAAACATTCTTATGGATTGTGTGGATGATATGTCTCCTCAGAATAATGAAGATCTCAGTCTCATAAATAAGGATAAACATAAATCAGTAAGTGAAGATGATAAGAAACATGTTCAACAAGCTAAAAGCCCATGTGATTATTTTAGTAAGGATATGGAAAGGGTCAACATAAGAAATGATGAGGATTTAAGGATAAGCATGAAATTACAGTATGTTCATCAAACTGAGCTTGAGGAAGGCATGATAAGAGAGGTGAGCTACCTTCTAGAGTGTCAAGTAAAGCAAATGAAGGAATACCCAGGTGATCCCCAAGAAAGAGATTGTAGGATGTCATCAAAGTTGCTCAAGAAGTACCAGACATCTTGAGAAACATGATGGTAGCTAAGTGTTCTACTTTGAGGAAGGTCGAGCAAGCTGCTGAAACAAGTTCCTTGGTAATGATGTTCAATATTCAGAAAAGGAAAAATTGTAATGAGCAAATACTTAAGGGAATATATGTGCATCACAAAATAACATGACTTAAAAGGAAGATGTCAATAGAGGAATTGGCATTTGAAGAATCTAGATGTCAGTTGGTACAACAAGCAAGGAGAACCTCATGCTAAGTTACACTAGTGACAATCTGGATGAGTGGAAGAGTTTTATTGACAACATAATATCTTAGGTCAGCAAGGAGCAAAGAAGAGTAATCTTATCTAATGATGAAGGTGAGTTCTCCATAATTGAGAGCAATAATAAGAAATTGAAGGAAAATTACGATCCAAGACGCAGCGAAAATTAAAAATTTTCCTTTTGTGATCCTTACGAATGGGCATGATCAGTGATAGAAACTGTTACCTCTTATGGTGATTGAAACCTTTGATGCAAATCTAAGGAGTGATCACGAGCATTGAATGGTGATAACGCCTCTACTCAGTCCACACGAACGAATTTCTTCAGTCTCAGTGTTAGTTGCTACGAATGAAGGCTTTGAGTGGGAGAGAGAGAAATGAAATATGATCAAGTAAAATGCTTTTGCACAAGGGTTCTATTTATAGAATCACTTGCGTGGGCTGCAAACTAAAAATCTCACTTAAGTTTATGTGGCCCATATCTTATGGTATACCGAAAATAACTTAAGCTTGTGGTACCTTACCATATTTCGTATTCTACTTAAGTACAATGTACCTTCCGATGTTCTACAATACACTTAAATGCACCGTACCTTACGGTGTTCCTTATTTACTTTGTCTCTCATTAATCCGTTATTTTGTGTGTGACCCTGTAGGTTTTCGCGACATTGGCAATTATATTAAATCACGTGTTTAATATAATAAACAGTTGTCATACCCCAAAATTTGCCCTACCCTTCACATTGATCATATAGGCCATTAACCCTGATCATTTTCATATCATTAAACGTTCATTTGCATAAGCATGGTTCAACACAAGGAGATAGGTGACTTGAATACGTGGTTTTGTACCTGCACCTAGTGGAAACTAGGGTTCATCCACAATTTGAGAAGGATCGGGCAATCAAACCCTATTCTCTTGGTTTATAACATTGGTGAAAAATTTCACTAGCTTGATAAATTGATTGATTCTGAGGCATTTGATCAAGCATGATCATGCCTTGATCATCAGGGTTTGCCATGTATATTGGTAACCAGGTGTCCATGTGGTTTTATACCGCATTTTATTCTTGGATCCATGTTCATTTTTGATCATCCATTTGATATTTGATTACATATTTCTTGAGGCATTGATACATTTATCCATTCATTTCATTCAACTATGGTGTGATCTGATTTACAAGTCTTGTCATTTGGATTCATCAGTCCATTGCAGGTTGTCATTACATTCATCATGGTGTCATAATATTTTTCCAAATTGATTTTAACTTCAAATGAATTTTGAAAGTTTAAATTGATTTTGAGGTTAGATTTGATTTATGAAATTTGAATTTAGTTTTAGAAATCGTTTCATCTTTTTTCGAGTTAATTCTAGGAGTTAAAATTATTTTGAAGTCCACATTGATTTCAATTCAAGGTTGATTTTGGAGGTTAAAGTTAATTTTTGAAATTCAAGTTAATTTTAGATATCATTTCACCATCTTTCGCCAAATTGATTTTGGAAATCATTATGTTAATTCAAATTAATTTTAGAATTTAAATCAATTTTTACAATTTTCTTCACTTTTACTAATGGGCTCATTCATCTATCCATCAATTCATTTTTATGGCAACAAATTCAGCATACATTCAATAATCCATTTTTTAATCCAAACCAATACATAAGTCCATTCTTTCTTTTTGTTAAGCCCAATCCATATCCGATCTTTTTTTCCATTAACCTTTTGATATCCAATTTCTAAATCTAATCCAATTTTAATCCATTAACCATTTTTACATTCAAATTCAAGTATCCATTTTTCAATCCAAATATCCATCCAATTTCTAATCCACACATTACCCATATTCCAATATCCATCCTCCATTTAGTAAAAACCAAATCCATATCCATTCATATCCACTTCCAACTAAATATGTATTGTACCAAGTACCACTCAAATAAGACAAAAGGCAAATTGCAAAAAAACCAAAAACAGAAACGGCAACTTATAGCCAAAACGGAAATGGTAACTCAATAGTATGATGCATCAGGAAACTACAACGACCAAAACGATGCCAAAACCAAGCTGCAAACGGAAGGGTGCGCATCTAAACGGCGATGTACAGGGAAATCCAAACGCGGAAATGCATAAAATCGAAACGGAAGTACAACAAGGCAATAGTTCAAAACGCAAGTCATACGCAAGCAAAATGCATTTGACATGGAAGCGGAAAAACGCAAGCACCTCATAAACGACAAGTGAAAATCCAAAACAAATCGAAATTGAAAATGAAAAGCACGATCAAAACGCAGCAAATGGATCTAAATAAAATTGAAAATCATAATCAAACGCAGACCTCAAAAACTATATATAAACACAAGAGTGAATGTTGAAAGGCTCTCCAATTTTTTTCCAGAAATTTTTGCTTCTTCTCTCCAGTCTTCTGATAACTCAACTATACTCATCCTTTGGTTCTCGTAATCTTCTCCAACTCAACTCAATGTCTGAAGCTAGCAGAAATATACCTGAACGTATCGCACGCTCGAACATACAACAGAGTCGCCATCGAACTTTATTTATTCCCGAAAGAAAAGAAAAACATCGATAAAATCCGGGAGAAAGAGATATATTGGGTAAGGAAGTCGGTTATGCAAGTGGAAGGTATTAGCACCTCAAACATCCATGGTACTCCATGGGAACCGTTTTGATTATTCTCACTCGAATAAGTGTTATAACTAAAGATTACTCGCAAAAGAATGGGAGATGAAAAGAATTGTGATCAGAGTATGGTATGAACCAAAGAATTAAGTGATTTGGACTCCAACAAGGATGAAATATGAACAAAAAATAAACAGGTATGAACCAACAAGTGAGGACCTACAACACGGTATCACTGTATCAGAACAACCGAAAAAGAAAGGAATTAAGTGTTTAGTTTCATAGCACAAACAACTCTTGGTTCACAAAGGGATACAAGATGGATCACAAAGGTATAATGTATTTGACTCAAAGAATAGGTATATCATATGAAGTGAATGAAGGTAGATTATGAATGCACCAGGGAGATGAATGGAGGAATGCCCTAAGGCATGAATAATAAATAAGTATGCTCACGGAGGATTCAAACCCTCGTGCCTACGTATTCTCATCATACAATGAGAAAATCAGAGCAATCATAGTTCAGCCTACTACAACTGAAAACAAAGGAATGAGATTGATTGAATTGCCCAGAGGAAAAGCATATTCCTTAACAAGAAGGAATGTGGTACTAACCAAATAATGGTGACCAACCACAAGGACGGATGAGATATAGGCAGAGTCTGAACTCCATAGGGCAAGATAGATGAATGTCATAGTCTGAACTAACTACAAGGCAAGGAATGGATTCCCAGAATCTGGACTCAAAGGGGGCAAAAAAGATATAATATCAAGGTCTGAACTTCGAGTCAATATCAAAGGCTACCAGAGTCTGAACTCCATGGACGAGATGTACAAGTGTGTCATAGTCAAAACAATACGAGGCAAAGGAACCGATCTGAATGCCAGAGTTTGAACTCCATCAGGGTAGAAGAGTATGATGCCAAAGTACGAATTGTATAGGCAATGAAAGAGGTAGCCAGAGCCTGAACTCCAAGGGCTGGATAAATGAATGCCAAAGTCTGAACTGTAAGGTAAAATAATATGTCAAAGTCTGTACTGTATAGACAAAATCAGGATAGTCAAAGTTTGAACTCAATAGGGCAAGGATGCCAAGATCTGTATCTTATAGGCGAAGAATAAAGCCAGAGTCTGAACTTCATGGGCTAAAAGGGTTTGCCAAGGTCTGCACCTTTAGGGCAAGAGACAAAGTCAGAGTTTGAACTCTATTGGCTAAGAGAAGTCGCCAAGGTCTGTACCTTAAGGCGAAGGATAAAGCCAAAGTCTGAACTCCATGGGTTAAATGAGGTTGCCAAGATTTGCACCTTGAAGGCAGGCAACAAAGTAAGCCACGGTCTGAACTGATAGGCAAAGAATGAAGCTATTGATTGAGAAACGGGTGTGTGATAAATAAGGTAGCTCGCGAAGAATCTGGATTCTCCTGCCTACGTATCCTTATAGTGCAATAAGGAAATCAGAGCTTTCGTAGTTCAGCCTACTAGGGCTGAAAGCAAGATGATTAAGAAGGCGAGAGAAGAGTGATTGATTGAAATGATTAGAACATGAAGAGACTTGACAGTTGATTGATGAAAATCACACTAAAGTCTACGAATAAGGATGAATGCTTTGAATAGCTAGGGCCTACATCCCATACACAAAGTCACTCTAGACAAGGATGGGAGAAACTTTGTCTCATCATTCCTTATTACTTAAGGCTCTTGGCGCATGATACTTCTCTTAACTGACAAGCTTGTTGGAGGAGGATCTTCCTTGTTGCTCCTTGTGTTGGTGTGGTCTTGTGTGAAGAAGACTTGGTAATTTATTCGATTCGTATCGCACCAAAGTCTATGAATAAGGGAGAATGCTCTAAATAGTTGGGGCTTATGCCCCGTACGCAGAGTCACTCTAGACAAGGATCGTAGAAACTTTGTCTTATCATTCCTTATTATTTAAGGCTCGTTTTGTACAATTTGAATTGTATTTACCAAGTGTTGACACCTTTGTTGTGCTTGAGAAGTAGTCCACTTTGCTAGCTTTGGTTGACTGATGTTGACTTAAAGTCTTGATCTTGCATTTGAACCTTGAGGTCTTGAGCTCTAGAGATTCAGCATATCCATAATAGCTCGAGCGCAATGAACTTGCCATATCAAGTGATCAAGGGTATTTTGATCACTTGAAAAACCTAAGCTTTCTACTTATTCTAACATTAATTAAATTTAAACTCCGATTAATATTTGTTTTCAAGAGGAAAACCTAATTAAATTAATAGAACTCTAATTAACCTGAAAAACTTAATTAATCTCATCTTTTAATTCTCCTAATTAACCAAAATTCTTTAGTTAACCTCTAATTAGCCTAAACCCCCTAATTAGCCTTTAATTAACCCTTAATTAACATGAAGTAAAAAAACCAGGGGTGAAAAACCTATACTAGTGGTGTGGCCAATGGATACTGGGCCTGGGACCCTAAGCCCGCATGCTGAATCCAAAGGAAGATGTGAGGTGCATTATCCTCCTATTAACTTGTTTTCTTTTTGTTTGGGAATGAATGATATCACATGGTGAAACTCATATGGTTTTGCAGGTTGGAGATTGCTCGGATATAAATTGGAAATAGTTTGGTGATGGAAATAAATGAGTATAATTTGGAAGCAAGCTTCCTGTACAAGAAGTTGGATGGGCCCTTAAGAGATTGGATTGGAAGAAAGAAAGTGAATTGTATTATTATCTGGCATTATATTGAATGTATTAATTAATTGTTAATTGTGTATTAAATCTGAATTAAATGGAAATAAATTAATACTACTATTATGGAAAATTGTTATATTAGGCAAGTTGGAATGGGATGAATTATGATAAAAATTATTTGGTATGATTAATTTGAACGGTTTTGATGGAGTTTGAGTATTGATTGGATACGGTTATTTACATGGGTAATGGATTTGATATTTAAATAAAAATACAATTTCTGAAATAAAAGATAGTTTAAAGTTAATTTGGAATCAACTTAAAAATTCCAAAATTCAATTGAAATCAAAATTAATTTATCATAATCAATTTAAAAATCTAAAATTCGTTTGAAATCAAAATTAATTAATTTAAAATTTGAATCATTCTGAAAAATCTAGTTAAAAATTAATTTGAAATTCCACAATTATATTGAAATTAAAAATTAATAAAAAGTCCATTAAAATTAAACTCAATTAACATTAATCCAAAAATCCCATTAAAATTACTTAAAGTCAATTTCAAATTCTTTAGAATAAGAATCAATCAAATCACTTTAAAAAATAAAAAATTAATTAATTAATTTAAATTTTGGATCATTTTTTTAATTCAATTAAAAATTTAATTGGAATTCCGCAACTGATTTCAAATTGAAAAATAGAAAAATAGAAAATCAACTAAAATTAAATTGAAAATTCATAATCCCATTAAAATCGATTTTGAAAATAAAATCAAACCATCAAGATGGATGTAACGATGAAATGAGTCGATCAGACATAGATGATGATCGATGTTACCAAAATCGAGACATATGAACTTAAGAATAGATGGTTGACTTTGGTCAACTGATTGACCAAAAAGTCAACAATTGACCTCAATCAACCCAGTGGCGTGAACTATGGATTTTACTAAACACAAATCTCCCCCTGATTAGGGTCTGAATCAATCACCCGCTTTGAATCTATAGATGCTTGTGTTAACATGAATGCATGATGTATATGAATGACACATGAATGAATACATGAATATAGATTAATCTTAAGCCATTGGGCAAATGAAAAGTGGAAAGGGAGGACAAACCTTATTTCCACGAATCTCAATGCCAAACCAACACGCCGCGACTCAATATCCAACGTCGAACCGTTACCAATTCTTCCACGCTGAAATCCGTTTCAATACAACAAACCGCGCCACAACAATTCATCACTGAACGAACGTAACGAAAGCAAGAGGGAAGAGGACCAAACAGCCACTGCAAGGGACGACTACCCGAGCTTCGATTCGCTGTTGTCGTTGCCGGTAAACACCAAATCGCATTAATTTTCACTTGGTTTATGAGGAGGTTTTTTTCGGTTGGTCGATAGGGGAGGTTAGTGGAGGATGGCGCGGAGGTCCATCGATGAAATTGCCGCCGCCGGTGACTAAACCCGGCGGGACGTGGTTCGATGCCGAGATTCGGTGTTAGTGTCGTTTTTTTCTGCTGAGCGTGAAAGAGAGGGAGAGCAATTGACCTCCTTTCTTCACTTCCTTTAGGCATCGGGCCTTGGGCTTCAATAAGGCCTAAACATGTGAATTCTGGTCACACTTCCACTCCACTGCCTTGCACCCCCTGGTTAGGCCTGAGAGAACCTCTTTGAGCTCACTCTATCTAGGTCCATAGCATAAGATTGTTAGAATTAAATTGATTTTTGTTAAGAGTTGGTTGATTTTACTAATAATTAGGATTAGTGTGATTGATCCATAATTAGAATGACAATTGTAGATTAATTTTTGGAATATTGTTTGGTTGGATTTTAGATTGGTAATTAGTTTAGAATTGATAATTTTGTTAATTGTTTAATTGATATTTAGAATTGATAATTTTGTTAAGTGTTTAGAATTGACTTGATATTTTGTTACCTGTTTAGAATTGACTTGATACTTTGTTAAGTGTTTGGAATTAATTAGATTTATTGATAATTAGAATTGATTTGGTTGATTAGTTGCTAGAGTTCTAGTTTTATTTGATTTTTAATTATTTTTGAACTTTAGAATTTTATTGACTTTTATTTTAATAATTGTTTGATAATTAGAATTTTAATTTTGTTAATTGTTTTAACATTAGAATTTTATTAGATATTATATTGATATTAATTCTCTTATATTTTCTCTTTATTTTGATTAATCCTAACATCTAACCTCTAACTTTTAATTTCTTGTATCTAACTCCTAACATTTAATTTTTGTCATTTATTTAATTTGCTTTATTTTTGCTTTATATCATATTGTATATTCATTATCATTCATCTCATCTTGAAAATGGACTTAAAATGGAATAGACCTAAAAAATAAAAAAGGGATAATAAGACCTAAGCATGGAATGGACAATGGACCGTGGACTTAGAGATTGCTATTAGGACCCTTTGCAATAGACCTTGGACAAACATTTGAACCAAACACGAAAGGAGCATTCAAAAATCAAGAAGAATTGTAATATTTTTATGCACTTTCTAGCTTAGGACTCAATGCACACACAAGGCTTTCTCTTGGGCTACCTGACAATGAGACATTTTATTTCATGCAATCCCTTGTACTTTTCATGTACCCCTCCCCTTTTGGATGTACTCTTTTACTTGCTTTCCGTATCTTTCTTATTGTTTGATAGTTATCCCTTAGACACTAGGAACGCTCACTATTTCACAATCAATAAGAAAATCCTTGATTCAACGTCAAGCGGTCATTTTTCAAATCAAACTCAAAAACATAATAAGAGGCGATTAGGATTGTATGTCACGAGCCTTAAGTGGTATATAATGGATGACAATTGAGCTTTCCTACACTCGTTCTGAATGCTTTGAACACAAGATGTTTGGCTTGGTAGTTTGAGGTATTCACCTTTATCCATAGTCTTTAGTGTAATCCGAAGTCAAGAACACCTTTCTCCAAAACCTAAAAACAACATCAAATCATTCAAACCTTTTGTTTGAGCCTTAGGGCATCACTCCAAAAATCCTTTTTCAAGGTATAAAATCAACAAAACAAACAAACATTTTGTACCCACGAACTACGGGGCTCTGATTTCTCACTTCCACAAGTGGGCATACGTAGGCACAAGGACCCAATCCTTGGCAAGCACACTAATTTAAAATCCACCTCCACTCCGTAAAACTTTAGCAAGTAAGCGTTTCGATAATGATACACATTCAAGCGTAAACATCCTAGATGGTTCCCATGGAGTACCATGAATGTGAGAGGTGCTAATACCTTCCCCTTGCATAACCGACCTCCAAACCTGTTCGTGGTTGCGATGACCATTCTTTGGGGTTTTCTTGATATTTTCCCTTTCCTTTGGAATAAATAAAAACCGATGGCGACTCTGTATTTTTCGCGTAGCGACAACAGTGAGTGGTATCTAGTAACATATCATTGCTACCCAAGACACGAAAATGTCATGTGATCTTACAAATCTCTTTTTGTGATAATACTTGTGCGTACAATTACCCTTTTTGCCTTTATGTCTATATTGAACACAAGGAATAGACTGTGTCATCCTTGTTCAATTCAATATTGGGCCCTTAGACATTTATCTTGTTACATAGAATGGACAAATTCTATCTAGGTCACTCATGTCCCTTAGCATGCTTCGTGGAGTGCCCATTAACTGTCTTTATGGTCATCCAGTTATGGACAATGTTTGATCAGCAATAAAGCACTCGACTTTAGGGTCCATAGTGGTTTCAGGTCGAAGGATGGTATACACCACTATCACCATGAGAATAACTAATGACACTTTGCATAACATTCTACGTAGTATTCTCATAGCGGATCAATCTAGTATAAATATTACTCCTAATATTCATACATATGTTTAAGACTTGATAACTCCTTATCCATGATCCATGAGATGTGATCATCAGTCTATATACATAATAGTCTTAATGCTTTAATGTTATCCCACTTCACAATAAATCTCGACTACAGATACTTTAAGAATAATGTCCTTATGTTTAATGGGATCTCATGATCAAGTCACACTTGATACATTAAATGGACTAGCTATTCTAGGATCTTTATTAAACAAACATAATAAAGAAAAAAAATTATTATTAATAAATATTTCGATACAAGTACCAAAAGTATTGGCCTCTAGGGCTTACACCAACAATCTCTCACTAGCACTATATCCAATAAGGCATACCTCTAATACCCATAGATCTAGTATGACCATCATGCTTCTGCTACGCAAGAGGCTTTGTCAGTGGGTCAACAATATTGTCGAGTGTATGTACTCTGCATATTTTCATATCTCCTATATCTATTATCTCTTAAATGAGGTGATAATGTCTAAGTATGTATTTGGATCATTGGTGAGATCTATTCTCCTTAGCTTGTCTGGTAGCACCATTGTTATCACAATAGAGATCAATGGGATCCACAATACTAGGAACTATGCAAAGTTCACTAATGAACTTTTTGATCTAAACAACTTCCTTTGTTGCACTTGAGGCCGTAATATACTCGGCCTCTAGAATCAACAACTGTATCTTTCTTTGAATGTTTCCAGCTCATAGTGTCACCGTTTAAGTAGAACATATAACCAGGTTGCGATCTAAAGTCATCCTTATCTGTCTGGAAGATACCATCGGTGTATCCAATTACAGCAAGCTCTTCCTGACCTCCATATATCAAGAATGAGTCATTAGTCCTTCTCAAATACTTAAGGATATTCTTGACAGCTACCCAATGAGCATCACTGAGATCAAATTGGTACCTACTCGTTGCACTTAAAGCATAAGAGACATCTGGTCGAGTACATAACATGGCATACATGATAGATCCTATTGCAGATGCATATGAAATCTTATTCATGCGATCCCTTTCTTCCTTAGTTGAAGGGGATTGTGTTTTTGATAGACACATACCATGTTGGATAGGTATGAATCCTTTCTTGGAATCATGCATATTAAAGCGTCTCAGCACTTTGTCTATGTATGTACTCTGACTTAGGCCAAGCAGTTTTTGTGATCTATCTCTATAGATCCCGATTCCTAATATATAAGCTGCTTTACCTAGGTCCTTCATAGAAAAGCATTTCCCCAACCAAGTCTTTACTTGTTGCAGGGTAGAGACATCATTTCCAATGAGTGATATGTCATCTACAGATACTGGTTGTCAATCCTCATTTTGAAGACATTTGTATGGACCTGGGTTCACAATATGAAGATGAAGACCTAAGGTGCACAACTCATGCGCCAAAGCTATGGGCACTCCCTAGGATTATTAGACATTTTTCTAGTTGTAATTTCTTTCTTGCTAAGTATTGTTTGTTTTTAAATTTGTACTCTTTGATTGGTAATTTCAATAAGATGAGCATGCATGTTTTTGGAATCAATCGTTTCGTATTCACTCTTATGCCATCACTCGTCATGTACAATACTTTTTCGCTTTTCACCTGTCAACTAACTTAGGAGGAGAATGATGTAAACGCAATAACCAAATTTGTTGACGTATGATTTTATTAGTAAGACCTGGTTGACGATGTAAGGCATTGTTTCACTTTCCAAATACTTGAGAAATAAGGAGATAATCTGTATTCAACCCCCCGAGCCTAAAGCCGGTGTTCTTTCTATTTATAAAAAAACCCTTAATTTTAACGAGGGGCATGGTAGGTTGCAATTAATTCGACGATGCATCCTAATGTAAGAGAATCATTCGATCTGATCACATCAATAAGAGTTACAAAGCCCATATTCTCCCTCACACGTCATCTAACATCGAGGAAGTAGTGAGAAGATAAAACTAATAATAGCTAACATGGCGGCCACAATCTTTCCAAATCAAAAACAAAATCTCATAATAATTGTTCCAAAGAAAGAGCTCGCTAAGTCAAAAAACCTGAAAAGGTTTACTTCGGCAAAAGTTAGGACATCCCAATGGACCTCAAATTCAAAAGAATTAGTCCATAAAAAATAGGGATTGAAAGCAAAAAAGAAAAATGGAAACAAACTTGTAAACAAAAGTAGGTGATTGCTATATCAAGAATCTCATCAATGCTTCAACCACTATCCATCATCATGACTACCAAAGTTCTCTTGCCGACTGAATGCATCCGTTGAGTTAATTGGATTAGAATGAAGAACATCAAAGGAGTAGGGGTGGGATAAATTAATTTTTTAGCCTTATATCCTTTTTTTCATAAACCTTGAACCAAGCCATGTTACAACCTTTAAAATACCTAATTAAAGTTAGGATCATTGTGAAAGCATACTCAGCGAAATTGTTGTTAAAATGACTCCAAATGTTTATTAAATCATCACTAATCATATTGTTTTATCACATTTTCACATCTTCATTTGTGCCAACCTTATGGAAAAATATCATCCACTGTACACACCATATTTGTTCCCTATAACAATTTTCGTTTTCAAAACTTGCACGAGCATTACTTTAGAATTGCTTTTTCAAAGGGAATAATGTTACTCGTAAATCAATACTTAGCATCGAGGAAATTTCAACAATGGTCTGATCGGAGGCGTACTGCTTCAGGATTTTTTTTGACTTGGGGAAAATCATTTAGGGATCCTGCCGGTCAGGAGTAAATCCTTATAGTCATGGGAAAAACATATGGAGATTCTGTTGATTAGGGGAAAAACATTCCAAGAATTGGTCAACCTAGGTCAAATCACCTCCTGACCCTAATGATTGGGGAAAGACCTTTAAAGATTCAAATACTGGGGCATGCCACCTTAAAAGAAACGTAAATCCAACCCTTCAAAGATTGGCCAATATGAGTTAAACCATTCCAAGAACCGATTAGTCAAGGACATAGAACTTTAAGAATCTGAATATTGGGGCAAGCTGTGTTAAAGTCATCTTATGGAAAGAATGCTTCAAAACTCTTACTAAGACAGGTCTCTTCAAAGACTCAGCAGACTGGGGCAATATAGGCTACAAAGGGGGAAGTTCTCTCCATACTTTCAAGTTGCAAACTCTGTCGTACATCAGCAACCATCAAGTTCGGCATGAGTGTTGGGAGGTCATGCTAGCATAACACCCTACCACATTTTGACAAATAGCCTTGTTACACAAACAACCTCTCTAAACCGTAACCGTCCACGACCCACCCCAAGGACACTCATTGAAACATTCAAGTCACAAAAGCCCAATCTTACTTGGCAGCTCACAAAAGCCCAATCTTACTTGCACTCACAAAATCCCCACCTTGCTTGACCCCTAATACCTACATCCAAAAATCCTAATGTTGCTTGACACCCAACATTTACAATAAAAAAGTATGACCTCACCCGATGCCTCAAATGCCACGAAGTTTGACGTTGCTCGACACCTTACAAAAGCCCGACATTGCTTGGAAACTCACAAAAGACCAGTCCCATTTGGAACTTACCCTGAAACAGAATCTTCATTGATAACACTTCATGCATTATACCTCATGCATCAATCAGTCATCATACTTCATTCATCTCTAACACATACCAGCATTGACCAGTAATTATACTTCATGCACCATTTCATGTGTAGTATTCCCACAGGATGATACTCTCCAGTGAATCTTTTCCATCAACCTTTTGATGATGATATTCCCTAGTAAAGTCGCTGAATTTTGATCCCCAAGCAGATGTTACTCTAAAAATTCTCATTTAGAACTTTCCCTTTATAGAGCTTTCCCTAGTAAATCTTCTACTAAAGGAGTCCTTTCTGGGATGTTTCCACAACTGACTATTAATGCCCGTCAACCCAGAGTTGATGCTTTCTTGATTTGTCCTCAACTCCCGACTTGATATGTTCTCGACCCTTGAGTCAATATTTGTTCTCTTGGTTTGTTCTCAACCCTATAGTCGATGTTGTCTTGTCTTTACATTTTCTCAACCCCCGAGTTGATTTATTGTCTTGATTTATTCTCAACCCACGAGTCAATAGTGTCTTTATTTTCTCAATCCTGAGTTGATATCTTGTTACCCCCGAGTTGACATCTTGTCCTTATTTTTGACTTCCCGAGTCGACACCAATCATTGTTCTCTAAATTAGGTGTTAACCCCCGAGTTAATGGTAATCTTCTCTCATATCCCAGTTTATCTATTTTCACTGCATTTCATCTTATATCATATCATATCCCCTGCAAGTCGCTTTCTCAAGCAAGTTTCCTCAGTAGAGTTCCATAATAAGTCTTTTGGAAGAAGTTTCCTCAATAGATTGTCTTCATAGGATATCCGGGATCTTTTTCCCCGATGAACCCATGTTGATCTAGGTTTCTTATAAATGATCAAAACTTTGTCATCAGTAAGGTTAGATTACATCTCGGTTTTTATACCGATAGACGATTTTTATATTGGTTCTTATACCGATAAGGTTTTTATAACGGTTCTTATACCGATAACGATATTTATATCGGTTATTATACCGATAACCGTTTTTATATTGGTTCTTATACCGATAATAGTTCCATACCAGTTCTTATACCGATAACGGTTTTTATATCGGTTCTTATAAGATTTGATATATATAAAATTTGATTGCAGCATGCATTTTGAAAAAATAGCTTCTATGCATTAAAACTGTTGCAGATTTGCACATTTTGGTCTTGTCTTTTATACTTGTTTAACAAAGTTTAAATATGTGATACCATTAGAGTCTAGCGTAGGAAACTTGCATATGGATTTTGTATATCAATGTTCTCATAGTACTTGTGCAGTCAACGAGAACTTCATTTTGGTAGTTACTCATTCTCTTTTCTCATGATTTTAGGCTTACAAAAATCTTGATGGATATTATTGTTCTGTTGTTATTCTACTGTTTAAATAGACTTTTTAGTTCATTTTTCTTATGTTCATTTTAAAGTGGTATTAAAGTAGAAACTGAGCATGTATTAATTCTATGTGCAGTAGTTATTGTGACTTATGAGTTATTATGACATATAGAAATTGAACATGTATAGATTCTACTGTCGAGCCAAGCACAGTGTGTGCACATATTAGTAACATTATGAGGCATCCGGAAGTAGAAGTTTCTGACAAAGTTGTTGAGCTGAACAAAGTGCTTGTTCAAAATAATAATAAGAGGCAATTAGGAGTAGAAGCTTCTCGAAACATTGTTGAGCCGAGCAAAGTGTTTGGGCTGAACAATAATACTAAGAAGAAATTGAAGTCTACAATGGATCATCAAGTTAAAGGTTCGATTGAATCACAAGTCTTAAAGAACATTGGTGAGCAAGTAGGAAAGAAAAGGTTTTGGATCAAGAAACCAACCATGCAATTGTAAGTTATTGTTATTAAGTGTTTTTTATTATATTAATGGTGAGATGGAATGTTAGGTGGAAGTGAACGGCCTTTGTTAGATGGAATTTAATGGTCATATTGATATAGAGCTTTTCTGTGAAATATTGTTCATGAGTGATTTCTACAATTTAGTTGAGCTATATTTTGCAACAATTAAGTTACAATTTCACAATTTTCATACTGATATACTGAATTCACTATGGTTTTACAATTTTCATACTGATGTTAACACTAAGCAACTTTGATGCTAACATCATCCAGCTTCTTCTAAGACTTGAGACTGTTTTGAAACAAAACACCTCAGAGTTGGATATATAAGCTCTAGTAGCTTCGATATTGTCTCCTGCAACTGAGCTAACAGTGTCTTACGTTCTTCTACATCAACACATGCTTCGACAAATGATAAAGTAAGTTTGAACTGTTTCATGCTTTACATTATAACTTTAGAGCCTTCGGATACTATTCTTATTTCAAATATATTTTATTTTGAAGGTCATGGATGATGATATCAATGAAAATTTTAAGTCATTCAAAGATGAAGAGACATAATGTGAAGATGTAGATGTTTAAGTTTGCTTTTATAGATTTCAGATGTTATTTTGATTATGAATGATGATTGATATTAAAATATGTATATTGAAGATGTTTTGTTGAATGAGAACCATGATTGACATTCTGATATATATATATATATATATATATATTATATATATATATATATATATATATATATATATATATATATAATATATATATAATATATATATTATATATGAATTATGTTATTTTGTTGTGTAAATTTTTTATATTGTAACATTATTTTAAAATTATTTCTGAATTATATAAAAAAGAAATGTGAAATGATGATTCACATTTATTACTAGGTTTATAAAAAAATAAATTCAGGTTTTTAAAAAAAAAACATTTGTTGCAACGGTTATAAAGAGTTGTCGTGGTATAGAGAGCATTGTCGTAACTTCCTTATAATAAATTAAGATATGGCTCTATTAGAACGGATTTTAATGAACTACGGGTCCACACCGTTGCTATATCTCGTAAAACAACCGTTCTCTAACACATGTCAACAACAACAGTTTTAATCTTAAAACAGAGTGGAACCGTTGCTGTTGAAAACCATTCTCTAAAGAATGGTCAGACAACGGTTCTCAACAAGGTGTTTTCGTTGGATAAAATTACCGTTGCGAAAGGTTAAAGCAACACCTAGGTTGGACACAGTCTGGAAACCGTTCTCATAGGAAAAGGTAACATTTTTTCACGACTTCACAACGGTTTCCTGGCATTGTTGTAGAGTCAAAATGTTATAGTGTTATAGCGATGACATTTTTTATATCGGTTCTTATAGCAATAACGGTATAACAGTTTTATATCGGTTCTTATATCGATAACTGTTTTATATCAGTTCTTACACCGATGACGCCTTATTTCGGTTCTTACATCGATGGCGGTTTATTTCGGTTCTTACATCGATGACGTCTTATATCAGTTCTTTCAAAAATACCAAAAAATATTTCTTTCATTTTAATTCTAAAAATACAAATAAGATTTTTCATATATAAATAATTCATTATCTTGTACATAAATCAAATTATTTTGTAAATCTAATTAGCTCTAAACTCTTTTGCAAATAAATGAATAGGTGGATGCACATCCGCCATATTCTTGGGTATTTGATTGGTTGGCGTCCAGCCGCATCGATCCATTATTCAAATTTAAAACACCTAAAATTAACAAACACATCAAGCTTTCTTTTGTGCCCTTGTGCACCTCCTTCAAACTTTTTTCTTTATAAAAGGGTAGGTTAAGTTATTTTGATGCGAAATACAACCGAGCGATTAAACCTCCATCGTGCGAGAAAATAAGTCAATGTTTAAATGCAAGAATAACTTAAATCCCATCTTATAAAATCAACCGACAAAAACTATTTTCTATGAATTACGAAGCTCTGATTTTCTCATAGCACTATGAGAATACGTAGGCACGAGGTTTTAAAACTTTGGCGAACACAAAAATAGGAATTTTTTTTCATTTGGTAAATAATTCTTCTTTTCTTACAAATAACTTAATAAATAAAAACAAAATAAAACAAACATGCTCTTAACAAAAATCAACCTTAAAACTATAAGTGGTTCCTGTTGAGTACAATGAAATGTGAGGGGTGTTAATATCTTCCCTTCGTATTACCGACTCCCTAACCTATATTCGGTTGCGATGATCATCTTATCATTTCTCTTTTTTTCTTGAGTTTTATCATTATTTCCTCTTTTCTTAGGAGTAAATAAAATTCGGTGATGACTCAATTAGTCATTCGCGAGCGCGCGATACGCTCACAAGGTCGTATTTTTGAGACGTGACACTTGCTTAATCTCAACCTCTGAAAAAGGTAGCGTCAATGTCGACCATTCCTCCGTAGAGATAGATTTAAAATAAAGATCTTCTACCCTTGGCCGATTAACCGTACTGACAGAATATAATTATGAAAATGATTAAAAAAAACACTTCTCACTCCATTAATATTCATTAACTAAAATTGAGATGATAAATTCGACCTTCTCCTTGAAGACATGATAGTAGCATAAAAGAATTTTGAATGTGCATCTTCTCCTTTAAGCAAAGTAATCTAGATTTTGACTATTGTATATTTGAATATGATTTGGTTAATATATTATCTTAACATCTATATAATATATAATTAATTATTTTAATTAAAACTTTAGTTATTTAATTTGATCACTAACTATTCAAACTATGTTAATATAATAAAAAATAGTCATATTAATGAGTTAATTAAATTAAATAAACTAAATAATAAAATACTTCAACCATTTGATCTCTAAATTTAAAGTATGAAAAAATCAAAAAATCCTATGTAAAGTCGTGTGGGATAACACCACAAAGCAATGATTCACATCAATCCGAAAAAAGAAAGAAAGAAGGTACTAAAAAGGCATGGGTCACATGAAGGGTCACGTGAATTTCATCCTACCACGTGAAATTCACGCCGGCAACCCACAGGTGAGAAAGATTCGATTCTTAACTATTATGAAACTTTTTATGTTCTGATGAATACTTCCAAATAAGATGGATACCCTACATAATTTCTGTGGGTCATATCATATGAATGAAAATAAAATCTTACTATTATTATTGGCTATGTAGATATAGCATACCTTTACCCAAAAACAAAGCATCAAAATGTTGCTGCAGTTCCAAATCGATGCCTAGGTCTAATATTGTTTATTTTTATGTAATAGTTTGTGACAAATATAATAGATTAAGTTTAGATTTTAGATTTTTTTTAAACATGTTATTGATCTATTTAAGAATATCTTTAGTATTTTGAAGTTAGAAATATCAAAATAGATTATCAAATCCATTTAGGATCGACATTAACATGTGTTTTAGATTGAGCTTAGACCGAAAGACAAAGAGATTCAATTATAAAATAAACCGAAAGACAAAGAGATTCAATTATAAAATAAAATTATTTTAAAGACAAATATTCAGAGTTGTTGAAGGTCAAGTAGTTATATAGTCAAGAGATGTTCACCTAATCTTTACCATTAAATGATTGGTTGTCGTCAAATTAATAAAATGATCTTTCACAATCCACAATGATGATCGAGAGTGGTTCTAACGGTCATCCATATATATATATATATATATATATATATATATATATATATATATATATATATATATATATATATATATATATATTCATCACGCGCTAAAACTCATATTCTTCTCATACTCATACTCAGATTACTTCTCATTCATTCACTAACTACGCAAATGACTATGGTTTGTTTTCATTGCGACAACCTATTAGGTATTTCGATACTTATTCTAAAAGTGTGAATGATTTTGATGATTGTTTTTATCTATTACCCCTTTGACAGAAGAAGAACGCGCAAAGATCTGTCGCTTATTGGGTCTTGTGACCGGCCCAAAACAGTTGCCCCCAAGCCCTTGTCTCTACTTTGTAGGCCGAGGGTTTGTGGTACGTGTTGCTAACCGGTCATGGAACTCACGAGTACAAGTATCTTTGATGGGACACTACTACTTTACGGACTAGGTGCACTTAGTGCTACTCTTGGAAGTTCTAACACATCGTTGAGAGAGATTTACACGCCTTAACTTGTTAGCCAACAATGATGTTTCTCTTTCTTTAGAGTGCTTGAGTGCTTTTAGAGTATTTTTGGTAAGATCTTGGCCATTGATAGTCTGTTGTGGATTTTGTGGTCCTTGGTCATGAACTAGAGCATAAATGGATTCTTAAGGGGCCATCTGTCCTTTTTAGTGCGAGTCGGTTGTGAAGAGACTATTTTGTTTTTTGGTGTTGATCAGTCGAAACCAACGATTTCTCTTGTCGTTCTTGGGTTTTGCATGTTGCATCGATTTTTCTTTAGAGTTTGAAGTTTGAGTCTTTCTTTGTCTCTGTATTCTTTCGATATGGTTCCCAAGGAATTTGAGTTTTACTCAAACTTTTACTATGCGTGCATTGATATTGTTAATAATAAATATTGTTTAATCATGGTAATAGTTTCAATTTCAACCAAGAAAGAGGGTAAGGATGTTTTAATTGATTAGGTGGATCACAATATACTAGGGATTACTTCTGTCTTTACTTGTGATAGTGCCTTTAACCAAGCTTTGACTAATATGGATTTCACAACTAACTTGGGGGATATTTTCGCGAAATGCTTGTTTTCCATCATAGGGTATCGTCTCCCTTTCAACGAATTCAAGGTTAACATATTGAACCACTTGTTAATAGCACCTTCATAGTTGTATCTTGTGAGTTATGCATTTATCAAACTCTTTCACCATTGGTTTGATTATATAGGAAGTAGGCCAACTATGACATTATTCTTCCATCTTTTTAAGATTTAAAACATCCCAATTACGCAAATGATCCTGGTCTATTTTCATTGCGACAACCTCTCCTCCATTTCGATACTTATTCTAAAAGCGTGAAGGATTTCGACATTCGTTTTTACCTGGTTACCCCTTTGACACAAGAAACACACACAAAAATGTGTCTCTCTAGTCCGAGTTCTCCCATGATTACTCATATATCTTCCTTAAGTATTAGACTTAAAGCCACAACATAATAGGGTCCGGTTCATACAAATACAAGTATAAAGACCAATCCATGGGGGAGTTGTACCTGAAAAGTTAGTTGGTAGCTTTTTGCAAAGAGTTGATCTTTGTCGATGGTGCTTTGAAACACCGACCAAAGAAGTGCATGCAGACCTTGTGGCCGGTGGATGCCAAATCAAAGAGGAGAGGAAAATAATCTTTGGCGAGTCGAGTCAGGGTTTTATTTTCCTTGTTTCTCTTTTGTTGATCTTCTTTTTATGCTTATCTCTTTGACTTTGTAGATGTGATGAAGAACAATGACTCCATGCAAGAATTATGGAAAAAGATCTGAGCGGTTAATACTTTGGTTGGGATTCCAAATACTCCTTATGTTTGGGGAGCTTATACTTCGAGCACGCCTAACTGGAAACCCCCTGGTTCAGGAGCCATACATGTAATTTCGATTATAACTCATTCTTCTTAGGTGTGCGTTTAGAGCTCTTACTCCCGAACATCAGTTGGAAGGTTAGCCCTTACCTCGAAGGTGAAGGAAATTTAGGTGGATATGCATATTCATAAAGTCCCTGGTATAGAACTGTAGTATGGCATGCTTCCACTCAAGGGGAATGACATTCGATGTTGTTAGCTTGTCCAGGTGTGAAGACAAATAAAGAGTTCGGTTCATCGGTTTATAATAAGGATTATTCCTATTTCTCAAGCCTTTTTGAGGAGGCTAGGCAACGGGAATTAACTGAGTTGGCTTTCCACACTTGCCATGCATTGACAATCATGGCGATTGGGGCTTATGGGCGAGGAGAATTTTTTCTTCCTGGGCATCTTCATACGCGCGCGCGCGCACACACACACACACACACACAGAGACTAAAGGAACAGGTAAAGGATTTTACCATTGAGCGAGACCGGTATTTGGAATAAGTCTAAGGTGCTTTCGACAAGATCCTGACTGTAGAGGCTATCATGGAATCTTTCAAGTATCCTGGTACTTTGGTATAAAAGTTACAACGTATTTCCTGGGAGGTGGTAGAGATGGACGGGTTTTAAGCTCTGTTCTAACCTCTTCTTCCAAATAAGGGGCCGATGATCTTGCTCAAAGGAGGATTGAAGAATTGGATAAGTCTCTAAAAGAATCCCAAGAAAGTCAAAAAGAGCATGAGGATGGTCTTTGTGAGATGCCCAAGAAAACTATGACCTCTCTAAGGAACTGGATAAATTGTTACAAGAAGGTTTATATGTTACCGAATGTGATTTTTGTTAGAACAAGATTTGGTTATGCATCTGGCTTTTAGTTTTGATGATAACAATGCATTGTTTCTTAGAGAATAATTTTGTACACTAATGGTTTTTATCTAGTGTGTAGCTTTTGCTAACAGGTTCTGACTCTGAAGCATTGACGTGTGACGTCATCAAACTCTGGAATCAACACACTCTGACTCTGAAGAGATACAAGTGCTTTACAAGATGCTGTCAAGTTCTAGAAATCTCTTAGACAATGGTTCTGATGAACGTTTGTGCTAAAGCTTCAGACTATGACTCTGATTGAAGAGCCTCTGAAGGATTATCAACCTTCAAGATTCCGCGCTCAAGTTTTGAAGATTATGAAGAACAAGATCTGAAGACTCTGAAAACCAGGTTCTGAGGAACTGTGTCAAGACTCTGAAGACCAAGGTTCTGAAGATTCTGTCAACTTGTCTCTTGATCCTTCTAAGCATGTTTCAATATCATTTCATTAGAAGCCTCTAAAGATTAGAAGATAAGATCAAAATGTTTTGCGTAAGGAAAATAGTACGCAATACAAGATCACCCTTTTCGCCACTACCCTGATTTTGTGGGCTAAGGACAGTACTATTGTACCATTTTGCCTCCTATATGAAAACCTTATGAAAAGAGACATCTGCAATTTGCTATTCCAATTCTACCCTCAAACAAATCTTTTATATGCTTATATAAAGAAGACTTGGAAGATTGGAAGAAGCATCTCATGCTAGTTCATAATGCTTACGCTCACGTTATTGCTCATACACACGCTTTTGTTGAAATATATATTTTTCTGTGTATAGTTTTGTAAACACACATAGAGTTGTTACTCGTTATTGTGTGAGATATTAATTGTATTGTATCTTCTTTTTTAGAAGCATTTCTTGTAAACACAACCTTGTAAATCTCAAATGTTTTGAGTGGTTTCCTTGAGTGACTAGGTTTTAGTTAGATTGACTCAAGAAGACAAACATGGTTTGTCTTTGTGGTGTCTGTAGTCAGTTTTGGTTATAGTGGATTAACTCCTTGTTGAGAAGTAAAAATCACCTTGGTATGGTGGACTGGAGGTAGCTTCGTTAACAGCGAACCAATATAAAAATAACTTTGTTATTTTTTGATTGAGTTAGTTTTGAAAAAGATTTCTTTTTTAGAAACCCAATTCAAACCCCCATTTATTGTGTTTCTTGCCACCTTCAATTGTCTACTCTGGTTGTCACCAGTAAACACTTCTGAAGAAGGCACCTCTGATGCATTATGTGTCATCCTAACCTTATCAAGTCTTCAGACTCTGATAGGTTCTGAACTCTGAATATTTTATCCTTTGCCAAGACATTACTCTAGAGTATTTTAATGGGTTAAGAGTTATTATGCATTGTTCTAATCAAACATCAAATCAAAAAGTACTACTTCAAACGACTAGAAAAATATTTTTTACCAATCCAAGATTTTCTGTTGTACCTACCTACTTTACAACAAAAGGTGTACCTCAAAGAAAGCTTCAATCCTATCCTTCGATGGATCTATTCTTTCTATATAAAAAGGTTAAAGGATTTATGTTGAGACATGGATAGTGATGGATGAATACTAAAAGAAAAAAGGATTCTAAGTTGAAACTTCATGGTGAGTAAGATCCATTAAAATCATCATCTAGAAAGAACGATGAAGAAACACTGAGCTTAATTTCAAATATTCTCAAGTGTACAAACTGAATTAAATTGTGCATATCTGCTTATTTGAAGCATCTTGTAAACATAAATCTTGTTATTATAACTCTGATTGTATTCCTTAAGTGACAAGGTTGGTCAAGCTCTTGAGAAGTCAATGACAGGTAGTCATTGAGGATTAAATCTCTTTAAGCGACCAGGTTGGTCAAAATCTTAAGGAGTCACTGACCATCCGATTTCTTAGGAGACCAGTTGGGTTAGAATTCTTAAGAAATCAGTGATAGGTTGTCATTGCCTTTGTAATCAGTTTGATTATTCAATTAAGTCCTATTATAAGGAGAAATCATTCAGGTGGGTCAACTGGAGGTAGCCTAGTTAACAGTGAACCAGGATAAAAATCCTTGAGTACTTTATCATTGTGTTCATTGATTTAAGCTTTTGTTTTGGGTTGCAAAAATATATCATACTTGAAACTGAAATCAAACCCCCTTTCTTGTGTTTCTTGAACCTTTAATTGGTATCAGATCCCCCAATTATGGTATTGACTTGTTATTTCAAACACTTAATTGTGTTAGAAAAATATCTATGGTCTTGAAACATAAATGGCTTATACTTACAACAATAATGATTATCATTATGCTAATCCTCCAAGGTTTGATGAAGATAAATTTTATTATTGGCAAGACATGGTTAAAAGTTTCCTTCTTGGTCAAAATGCAGATTTATGGGATATATTCTTAACTAGATACACACATCATTTGGATGCTAATGGCATAAGTCTTGAAAGAAGTCATATGAATGATCATCAAAGAAAGGATCACAAAAAGCATCATGAATCCATAAATATTGTACTTTATGCTATTTCTTATTCAGAGTATGAGAAGATTTCAAATAAAGACTCAGTTAAGTCTATATTTAATTCTTTAAAAAGGACTCGTGAAGTGAAAAAGAAAATAGAGAAATCTAAAGCTTTGGATTCAACCCAGAAGGATGAAGTCATCATATTAAAAGAAGATGCGGCTCCATAGAAATACTTGTTTGTGGCTTTAATGGTCAGAACTCTGTTAAGACAAGAAGAAAAACTCAGAAAGTAATTCTAAAGATAAAGGTGCCTCTAAAGAAGAACTTGCTTTCATGTCTCTTAAGAAAAGATGAGATGTCAATCATGGTGCCTGGATGTTGGATGATCTCTACATGTAAAGGAAATTATGTTCCAAGATCTTGAACTTAAGCACAATGGCTCTATAGAGTCTGAAGAAAGTCAAAAGGGTTGGAAGAATAAGAGAATCTAACTTCGAGGACATAACTTATGATGAACTCAACAAGAAATTAAATTATCAGAATCTGTGACGCTCAGAAGCTCCAATAGTGTTTTTTTAAATAAGAAAAGGTAAGCAAAGGTAAGTCTTAGTGTCTCTTTCAGATCCCTCTTATTTTGTGGTATAAATAAAGCATTGCACACGTGGCTCTAATATAAGATAATTGTCATACATTTAGCCTGAAGAACAGTTGAGGTGACCTATTTGGGGATATTGTTTCTTGATTTTAGAGAAAATCATTTCTTTTTGCCTCCCTTGTCAGATTAAGTGTTTTCAATTTTTTTAATTATTACTTTCTCTATTTAAACCCATGATGCACTCACCTCTCACAAACTATGCAACTTCTGCTCACAACCCACACTTGAAAGTTTTTCATCCACCAAACTCTCTCTCTCTCTCTCTCTCTCTCTCTCTCTCTCCTTTCCTCAAAACTCTAACCATGACTGACCAATAACATCAACAACAAGAGCTACTACAACAACATCAAAATAAACAATATCAATCTTCTCAAAAGGAAGTTACTATGATGGAAGGCATCCCTAAAATTTCTTTATATACTCTAGTGGATCAATTGGAAGTTATTTGTGAAACTATTGTAGATTTTACAACCATGGATGGGAAGTATAATTCAACAGGTTGAAGGGACCAATAATCTGGCTTTGGTAAAATATTTTTGGATTCATGTAGAAGCTACAAAAGTTCAAGTCTTCTCCAATGTTTTAGGTTAGAAGATTCAGATTTCTGAGAAATCCATAGCCAAGATATTGAATCATGATCGGTTTGGCAAAAGATGTTATCAAATGTTCAAAAAGGGGGAAAATGAATGAAGTTTTGGCTACCATATTTCATAAAGGATCATATTTGGGTGTCAAGGATCTTAAATCTCATCCAAGGATTTGGGCCAAAATTATCTTGGTGTGCATTCATCATCATCCTGCTAACAACTCTGTTGACTACATTAATACTTATTAGAAATACATGTTGTATTATTTGTCCAAATGTATCAAGATGAATCTTCCTTTCGTCTTGTTTAAATACTTGAGAGAGATGTTCAAAGAAACAAGGAACAAAGGCAACAAAGAAAGGAAGTGGATTCCTTTAGGCAGGTTAATCTTTGACATCCTAGTTGAAAGCAAGATAGTAGCCAAGCTGGAAGAAATGTAATTTCACGATGACCTCTACATTGATATGGACAAATCCTTCAATGGAAGAAATCTTTAAAACATGTTTATGATTAAATATGTTGTGAATCCTGATGGGATGGACAAGGAATTTGTCTCCTCCAGAAGAGTTGAGATTAATGACTTTCCTCTATTCACTAAGCAGGATCCTCCAAAGGTCCTATGGGCTTACATGATGAGTTGTTTAGAAGATGGATCTGATCCAGGTGTGGACATTTGCAACTTACCAGACGCTCCTCTTGAAGAAACTCTCAAGAGGAAAAAAAGTCTAAAAAGGATGGTGAACGACCTTCAAATCCTCCATTTTCTCCAGCTAAGAAACCAAAGAAGTCTGAGACCTCAAGAAGGATTATGATATTTACAGATACTGAAGATTCTGAAGTCCATACAAGGGTAGCTACTGAAGCTGCTAGAGTTGTTGAGGCTGTTAGACCTGCTGAAGCTACCAGAGCTGCTAAAGCTTCAAAAGCTGCTAATGTTGCAAACATTGCTAAAAAATTAAGTGATATGACTAAGGAAGCTAAAAAAGGATCTACTGCAGCCTCTACTCATCAGAATACTTGTAAGTCTTCTAATGTTGGAACTCCACTATTTCTGACTCTATAATTGTTGATACTTCATATGTCCTTATTCCAATCACAACCATTATCAATCCATCAAATGTGTCTCTAACCACAAGTGATCTAGAAACCACAAATACTCTTGAAACAATCAAACTATAAAACACAATCACAACTGGACAAAACACAATGCATCAACAACCTACATATCTATCACAATCTCCATCTTTACCTCAAAAAACACCACCCATTCAAAAAATAACAAGTTCTACCAGCCAACCTAAAATCGTAACATAAATTGACTTAATCCAACAACAACCTCAATTACTAACTTCCTCTGAGCACACCATTTATGAACATCCAACCATCTCTGAAGCGGCACCCATGAATATTTCACATCCTTTATCAAATCAAATTGATACATCTACTTCTGACCCTATTATTAAAGGTTTATCCCTATCATATGATTCTTCTATTGAGAGAGTATTTGTCTCTAATAAGGATCCATTTGTTGTTGAACTCTCATCTTCCTCATATGAAACATAAATTATTTCAGAAACAAGAATCCATATCATCAACCCTGAACATACCTCTGTTGAACCCTCTTTTTGTGAAGTATGCACAAATATAAAATTAAAATAGATGAAAGTTTGAGCTTTATGAGGTAGTTCATCGTAAACTGTATAAACCCTGTTGAAAGCAATGCATTATAGGATCGATACATGGACTGGTCAATCTATTGCTTCACTTTGCTTAAGAATATTTCTTATGAGGTTGTTATGGAGAAGTTTATTCCCAGATTCAGTAAAGTAATGACTCAGATTCTATAGATAAAGAAGTATGTTGATGAGTCCTTAGCTAGGTCTAAAATTTTGGTACTCCCAACACCTGAACAAGTTCTACCTCATATTGGAGATGATATTCCCTCTGATCAGCTCTTAGAAATTCAGTGAACTGCTGAAGCAATTATGGAGATTCCTATTCATGAACAAAACTTGGTTGTTCCTTCTGATTCCATAACATCTTCTGGGATTGATCAGAATTTAGATTCTTAGCATGAAGTTGGATCGATTTCTAGGATTGCATCTTCTGAACCACTTGCTTATGAGTCTGTTATTCACATGATTCTAAAGACTCTAGAAGAGTTGAAGAAAGAAAATGAAGTGGTAAGGACCAGGCTGGATTTGTTAAGAACATACCAACAATAAAATTCAGAA